>NC_056728.1:1006946708-1007164208 GCF_019279795.1 Protopterus annectens
ACGTGTTCACACTTGCATGTGAGGGTTTACTTCTAGTCCTTGAGGAATTTCTGGGGAGGAGTCCGCAGCATCTTTGAATGGTAGAAGAAATCTTTAGTAGAGTGGAGCTGCTGGCCAGCAAGCAATGTTGGATGAAGGCTTTTTGTACCTCTGGAGTTTACCTTGCTTGTAGAGGAAAGTGTTGAATATTCCCCACCTGCACAATTGTTACTCCATGTCCTGTAAAAGTGGTAAAGGGAAGCCTTGGTCATATTTGGGCCATATTTCAGACAATCTTTGTATATGGACTGTGTTACATTGGGATAAAACCATTCTGAAATGCTATTTTCCACAAAGCTTTAAGTGCTGTTTTTAAGACTATATTTAACTTCGTCTTTCTGTTTCTACGTATCTTGCTAAAGATTAGGTTGTTTTTTGTTTTTTCCTTGTAAGTAAACCCATATTGAGCAGTAAGAGTAAGATGCCTTGTGACTGCCACTGAATAGAAGCACATTTGCTGAAGGAATGCAGTGGGCAAATCTTGGATACTAACTGTTAACCTTCTGGAAGGCACTACAGTTTGTGCTACACTGTGTGTTTTGATGGTGGGGATGTACACTCCACGGTGACTGAGAGAGTTCAAAACAATGTTGTAAAAACATGTGGATTTCGTAGCTGAGACTTTCTACACTGGAACCCTTTGGAAATGTACTACTGTGTTATAGCCACAGAGGAAGGTATTAAAGCTTTTTGTGGGAAGTCCACCAAAGATACTGGGAGCAAGCAATGATACTGAGGCCTACTTCATGATCTTCAGGAAGTATATGAGAAGACAGGGCTGATACTCAACTGAGTGGGAAAGAATTTTATCTGCACATCTTAAAGGGGACTCCCTGAATCCTGTACAGACACCAAAAACTGAAAAAAAAGAACCTTTTCTTTAGGCAGGTGCTTCACTTAAGGCACCAGCAGACAGACTCCTTCACTGGCATTCACCATGGAAAAATTGGAAAGATACCAGATGGCTGACTTGAAACACATATTGAAACTGTGGTTTGAACCAGATGTGTATGGTGTAGGAATTATTTTAGACATTTTAACACTGGATGGATTTAAGAAGTCATTGTGCAACATTTTACAAAAAGCTGTGTTTGAGTAATGTCTGCAAAACTCTATAAACACCTAGCAGCCTTAGCAGAACATTTGGTATTGTTTTCAAGTGCAAGTCTGAAGTCAGACCTGCATGTGGCAAGGGCTTTTAACAAGCCATTACATTTATGTGCTGTGCCTGTAAGTAAACAAAGTAAGTATGAGTCTATACCTGTGAGTGAAAAAAAAGCATTGCTATGTGAAATAATTTGCTTTAAATGTTTTAAGAAGGGGCAAATGGTGTTTCACAGTTAATGATAATTCTACTGTACTTGTAGGCTCTGCTAAAACTAGTTAATTAGCTGTTAACCAACCTGTATCTGAAGGTGAACCAGTGTTGTCAGGCTGAGTGCTTAGCCTTTAGAATTGTACAGTCTACCTTTTGCCATTGTGCTTTTACCAGACTTATTAAATTTGCTATTTTTGTAGATGGAAAGAAACTGCAAGGGTTGTTTGATTCATAAAGCATGAGTACTTTACTGTCAGAGTACGTTTGAAAGCATAAAGCTACAAGCAGTCCAAATATTGAAGTATTGTGTGTAGCAGGAGGCAAGGTGGTGTACCTTATAAGATGAGTAGAAACAAACCTTTGTAGGTTATGTACTACACCTAGTTGCTTTACTGCCTAAGCTAACACATGATTCTACACTGAGGCAAGTCTTTCCCCATTTTAAAGAGCTGTGATACATGGGGGAGGAAGAGTAAAAGCAGATGTGTGGAGATACACGGCCCTAATAAGGACAAAGACTTGGCAAGACCATGCAAAGAGTTGATAGACTGCAGAACAGTGAAGGGCTGACTGTTACGGATATGCTACATAAAATACCAGATGGGAAAGTACTGAAAGAATTGTAAGACTGATGTAGAGGGGCAATTTGTTGAGAAGTGAAACTAATGGAGAAACTCCGAAGGAAACAGATGAGCCCTGTGTTGAGCAAAGAAAAGGGAAGGTGGTTAGATGGAGCCTTAAACAGAAAAACAAACAGATGCATAAGCAAGGCTGCATTGCTAAAAATAGAAATAAGCTGGCAACAAGCAACCTTCCAGCATCCAGTTAAACCATGTTACCTTCATGAATTGCCCTTTTTAGAAGAGGAATTAAGTGAAGCAATAGACTTTTCATTTAGGAGATGAAGCTACACTCTCCTCTTCATGTCCTGTTAGGGATGAAAATAATGCTGTCCTGGCTGATCTCCACATAACCCTTATCAGTTTTAAAAAGGCCCAATGGGAAAATGATACTCTAAGCAAGGCCAGGGAAAACATAGTAAGAACTGGAGAGGATACCCCTCACCTGAGCACTTCTGTTTTGTACTTATGATTTCAACAAAAAAATAACATATTTTGCAGCATAGATAGAAAGAGAGAACAGCTAATATGACTTTTAGTGTTACTTAAACCTTTTAGATCTCTTTTAATGATGCTGTCCCATAATCACATTTTGGGTGGATTTTTATGCATTGTTAAAATGAAAGCTAGGGTTTTAGCTAGGTTTTACAGGCCACGTGTTATGAAGGAAATAGATGATGTCTGTGCAACTTGCCCATAAGCCCAGGAGATGGCACCTAACCCAGGGAGCCCTTTGATCTCCACCTATAACAGAAGTCACATTTGAGTAAATAGTTATAAATCTTGCAGGTCACCTTGTGAGATCAAGTAAAGGCCACTAGTACATAGTGGTAATAACATTATGCCACAGTGTTTCAGTAAGCAGGTCCTAAAATGAGTAAATGCTAAGGCTGTAACTGTAACTAAAGAACTGGTGCTGCTGCGTTTTAGGTTTGGCATTCCTGGAGAAGTCCGTAAGGGGCATGGCAGTCCATTCACATCCGGAGTAATGCAAGCTCTATCAGTTCTTCAAGATGACGCAGCTGGGAACTTCTGTACCACTCTCAAACAGATGAGCTGGAAAACTTTATCAAAACTTTGAAGTCCTTGCTTCATAAAGCTATGAAGTAAGATGATAAAATCTGGAACTATCTGCTTCTGTACCTTCTCTTTGCTGTAAGAGAATTACCCAAAGCTGCAGGTGGATTTAATCTCTTTAATCTGTTGTATGACAGGCATCTATGAGGATAGCTAGTTACAGAAAGGGATATCTGGGAAACACTTTAAGAATGTAATATGATGTTATACAGAACTGCATCACAGGTTAAAAGCTGTAATACCTATGTTAGAGTATACATTGTGAGCCACAAAAAAAAAAAACTAACCACAAGCATACAGTAGATATGATTATGGTGGAAAATTCCAGGCAGGGGATAGAGTGCTTGTGTTAGTGTGCACTGCAGAACATTATTTGCTAAGTGTAAGGCTCTTTTTAAGAGAGATAGAAAGAAAGAGTATATAATGTAAATTAGAAAATAAGGCAAGCAGGAAAAAGAAAACTTGAACAGATATGCCATGTAAATGTGTTGAAGCCTGTGAAAGAAAGTGAGGCTTCTGTAGTGTTTGCTGAAGAAGTTAAAAGCCAATAGTATGTTATCTCTCATGTGCAGGCATATCTTGCAGAGGATACCACTGCTGTGGAACAGATTCTTCACCGACATAAATCAAAGCTCATCCTTATTCATATTCAAGTGCAACTTGGATCTATGGATGGGAAATAGAAAATTTACCCCAGGACTGTCATCTGTACTACTAATGGGCAGAGGCAGCTCCTAAATGCTTCATCCCACGCACTGGTCCTAGTTGTTCTCATTAAGAGTAATATATAGATGTTCTTCATGTTTCACTGTTGCAGTCATCACCTGTGGGTTATGCCTACTGTGGAAGCCCTCTGCCGTCCCGAATACCAGAGTCACTGTTTTTCTGCGTCACCTGCTGTCACTTGCAGACTGACGTCAGGGCGTCAGTGCTGTAAAGCAAGGCAGCCGATGCCATTACATCAGTCTTTCTTGCTGTGCCCGTAGCAGAAGCAGTTCACAAGTGTGCCGGTCGGTCACTACCAGAGTTCGAATTACAGTTGAAAACGTCTAAAGCTAAGTACCCCATTGGGGATCCTTTTTTCTTGCACTAACTGATGTCCGAAAAAGTTAACAATTGTCTTGCCTGTGGAAAGCAGATCCCACACCGAGACCTCCATTCATACTGCGTCACTTGTTTAGGCCCAGACCACGACGTCTCCCGTTGCCGGTTCTGTGCTCTCTTTAACGCAAGAACCATTCGTTGTAGAGCTCTTATTGTAGACAGGTATTTTCGCTTCAGTCTTTGCATTCCGAAATGACGTCCGTCAGCCAACAAACCATAGACATACCTAAAAAAAAAAAAAAAAAAGGAGAGATAAAGATAGAGACAAATCACACAAGGCTAAGGCTTCCGCTGACGCTACCACTAAGCAGGTCTTCAGTTCTCTGGAATTCAGTGAGGCACTTTCGCAGCCCCTGATGCCCAATACGATATCTGTGCAGGCCTCTACCAAGACCCTTTTGGATTCCAGTATGCTGCAGAAATCATCTTTGTCTTCTGAGCCTTTAGTTGTCTCCGCCTCGGTTGGGTCCGGAGCCACGACGCAGGCACCAGCCTCCGAGGAGGCCTTTCGCACTACCGATTCTAAACAAAAAAAAACAACGTCTTCTCATCTGACTACTATTTCTCTCAGACCGCTGGATACTCTTAGGCCTAGAAGCCAGGCCACTCTAGAAAATCTACCTCTAGCCACCATCTTACTCTTGCTCCACCACCCCAAGCCCAAATGCTTAAAATGGCAGAGGATCTTATCTCCCTTATCAGCGGTAGTCAGGCCACAACCACTAAAAGGAAAAGACACCCTTCTCCTGAAATAATGACAGAACAGGATTCTGAGGAATCTGATTATTCAGATTTTGAAGAGGAAGAACAACCTCTGACTGCTTATGAGGATTCAGATGTAGAGGAATCTATCCCTTCTGGCTCCCCACCAGAAGACCTTTCCTTTGGGGAAACCCTTCACACACTCAGGGAACATTTCCATTGGGAATCTCAGGACTTCCTCCAGTTTAAGAAAAGACTAAGAGAGTTTCTAGATCTGCCCTAGCACAGACCCCTGGCCATCCCCCCTATCTTAGAAGTGGTGGATGATATTTTCCATGAATCCAGCTTAGCTGCTGATGCCATCCCACCTGCTCCCAGTAAACTTGACCGGTATTACAGAGCACTGGATTCTCACAAGTACCTGTACAGAAATCCTGCTGCAGACCCAGAGGTCATTACACAGGGACCTAAAGGAGCTAAGGCTAGTTCTGCAAATAATCCTATTCCTTCAGACAAGGATTCCAGAGCTCTGGACAGATGGGGTAAAAAAGTATACACCTCTGCAACTTTAGCTATCAGAGCACTCAGCTGTCAGTTCCATATGTTAAAATATCAGCAACACACTTTGGAACTATTAGAGCAACCTTTCCTGACTGTGCCAATTCGAGGGAGTTAGCAGATTTACTGCACTCTACTTGTCAAGTGGCCAAACACTCATTAAACTGTGAATATGACGCTTCAGAAGCCTCAAGCAGGGCAGCAGTGTCAGGATCTGTCATTAGGAGACATGCATGGTTGAAGGAACAACCTCTCCCTAATCATGTCAAGTCTAAATTAATTGATGCACCCTTGGATAAGGACCGCTTGTTTGAAGTAAAAGCAAAAGAGGTGTTAAAAATGTGGAAGACAAAGCAAAATCTATGCAAACAGTAGAGGATTTCCTTCAGGTTCAACCTCCTAGGTTCAGCAGGAATTTTCCCTCTAAGAACTGGTCCCCTCCTGCACCTAGCAGGTAAGCCCCGCAGGGACAAACCATCCAGGCCCCTATCCCAGGGACAACAGAGAACCAAACAGTGGGGCACCTCCACCCCAAAGGCAGGGAGTTCTAAGCCATCCTTCTATGGCAAAAACTCTCAATGACTCCCTCTCTCTCCTCTGCCCTCCTTTCACTCACCAAAAGCTAGGAGGAAGGCTCTCCCTATGCAAAGAAAATTGGCTTTTCAGTAATAAAGGACCAAGAGGTCTTAAATATCAGAGTGATACAAATTCTCTTTCAACGAACTCCCAATTCCAAGAGGATACCCAGAATTATCTCCAAATCAGTGGGCAGAGGCATTGAAACAAGTCCAAACTCTCATATCCCGGGGGCAGTAGAACCTGTTCCCCCAGATCAATCAATCAAAGGCCTTTATTCCAGACTATTCCTTGTTCCCAGGAAAGAGGCACTTGGCGCCCCATCCTGGATCTATCCATTCTGAACACCTCCCTGATGGTCCCCAAATTCAAAATGCTAACTTTGCAGCAGCAGCTGCTGCCTATGCTGTCAAAAAATGCCTGGTTAGTGACCCTACACCTAAAGGATGCCTACCTCCACATCCCCATAAGGGAATCCTGCAAGAAATTCCTGTTTCTCAGAGCAGGCTCACAACATTTTCAGTTCTCTGTGTTACCCTTTGGCTTATCTACTGTTCCCAGGGTATTCACCAAATGCTTAGCCCCGGCCATAGCATTTTGCAGACAGAGAAACATACAGATTTACCCTTATCTGGACGACTGCCTCATTCAGACAGAGTGCAAAGAAAAGCTGCTCCAGGACCTTCTCTTTGTCATAACCTTCCTAATTTCCTTAAAGTTCACAGCACTGTCAACCTCTAGAGACCTCTCTCCTTCTAATCCCATGTATAAGAGCAGAGTTTCTCTGGTGGGCAGGGGCCTGTGCCAAGAACAAGGGTCTTCCCTTCACCCTACCGAGCAGTCCATTACCACCGACACCTCTGACATTGCTTGGGGCACTCAACTAGAAGGCAGGTGCACCCATGGTCTTTGTGATGCCTAGGACCTTCCCTTATACATCAACAGGAAGGAAATGATGGCAGTACAAAAGGCTCTGACATCCTTCAAACCTCATCTCAAGCCAGGGATTCTCCTTATGAAAACAGACAACACCACACTAATGTGGTACATCAACAGACAGGGAGGGACCCAATCTAACCCTCAAAACAAGGGGGAAAGAATTTTGCACTCACTAGACGTGCACAGACAGCTCAGATGTTATCTAGACCGTACTAAACCCTTCAGGAAAACAGACCAACTACTTGTCAGCTTTGCCCCAGGGGCAGAGGGGAAGCCCATTTCCAAACAGACCATTTCCAAATGGATATCACACTGTATCCATTTCTGCTACACATTACATGGGAAACCTCCCACTAAATCTATTTGAACCCATTCCATTAGGGCAGCCTCCACTTCCACAGCATTCCTCAGAGGAGTTCCCACCAGGACATCCTGGAAGCTGCCACCTGGACTTCTGTTCATACCTTTACCAAGCATTACCACCTACCTCTATTTTCTAAAGCTAGGGCAGGGTTTACCTCTGCAGTTCTGCAGGGCTTGCTGACCCAGGCCTAGGTCGCTTACTAATCCTACCATCACTGTCTTCAGCTTTGGGAATCCACCCACAAGTGATGACTGCACCAGTGAAACATGAAGAACATAGTACTGTTGTGTACACTTACAATAAATGTAGATGTTCGAGCGTATTCACTGTTGCAGTCCTGGTTTCCCTCCCTCCTTCCCCCTTATATCTGCTTTCTTTAGGGAGGCATAAGCTTCTCTAGGTGGCTTTTAGCCACCAGGACCTCTTTGACATATTACTTGAACTTCTGACCGGTTAGGGCAAGAAAAACTGATGTAATGGCGTTGGCTGCCTTGCTATATAGCACTGATCCCCTCACGTCAGTCAGCAAGTAACAGCAGCTGATGTAGAAAAACATTGACTCTTCTGGCCAGGCGAGGGCTACCACAGCCAGGATAACCCACAGGTGATGACTGAAACAATGAATACACTCGAACTTCTACATTTATGGTAAGTGTACACAACTATACTTTGTCAACCATGAGATGGGTAAGATCAATCTAACACCAAATGGGATTGGTTTAATCGAAGCACCAGAAAGGAAACTGGCAAGGCTTAAAATGGCCTTCAAGGACAGCTGGCCTAGTACTTACCTGTGAACATATGTCCTGAAATAAACATAGAAGAAACGGTCATTAATCCATAGATGGGACCTTAATGAATTGTGCTTAGAAATAGGGGAATGCCTGGTAGAACTAATTGAACACATTATTGGGACTATCTGTGGTGTAAAAAACTCTAAACCATATTGAATCTCAGCATTCCAGAGGCAAGCAATAAAGGGGGAACACAGATTGTGTTGATTTTGAGGCAGAGGGAGTAGAAGTCCTGATTCCCAAATCTGATGGGGAAGTTTGGTAAGCTATATATCTGAGCATGCTGGACTTGACTAAACATTATTGGCAAATACCATTAACTCCCAGAGCTAAGGAAGACCGCATACTCCTCTTGATAGATGGCCTTTTCCATTCTAAGACAATGCTTTTTGGCCTTCCTGGAATGCAGGCAATATTTCAGAAACTTACAGATATTTACTTGGTGTGGGGGTCTAAGAATTCTTACATTGAAACTGATAAATCTGATGTTGTTAATCTTCGTTCATTCCTTACTGATGGGTTATCGGTTCTGTCTTCGGAACCAGGCCAGCCATATATAAAGCACGTCAGCCAAAAACTCTCGAGCCAAGGTCCTACCCAGAATGCTTTGCTCCCTGTTGCCTCAGATCTTGTTTGCCACGTTGCTGTACAGCCATGTCAAGCCAGTCTCTCTCAGCTAACTGAATAATTTTTGAAAGTTTATATATTGTTTCTACTTTAAAAGTTTTTCAGTCAGTTACTTGTATTTTTCTCCTACCCTATCATATCCTTAAGACTCTCTCCCTTTAGTCTATTTCCCTTTATTACCCTTTTTATACCTTTGAGGTAATTCTTCATTACCATCACTGGTAATCCTTTCTTCTTTTTCTCTCTCCTTACCCTTCTGGGTAGCCTTTCTTCTTCTTGATACTGTCGTTCTTCTTCACATCATTATGTCAGATAAGAAAGGTAGTGTTGGTTTTAAACAGTGTAAGGATTGTGCCCATAAGTTACCGTTTTCCGATGGCCATGACTTGTGTCTATTGTTTGAATGTCTCCCACCTTATTGTGGATCCCCAGTGTGGGATTTGAAGAAATGTTTTGACCAGGGCTATTAACGAGAGAAAGAACAAGTTAATCCTGAAAGGTCTCCTCAAATCTCCTTTCTGTGAGGCTATCTCTGGGTCAGAGGGCTCACTCCCTCCTGCTAAACCCCGTAAGAGGTGTTCTTCCTAATCCGGGTTGCTCACTTCATCTCCCTCTGGAGATCGCAGGAAGTTGACTCATAAGAAAGTGAAAATTACTGCTTAGGCACTGCCACCTGTGACCCTTTCGGCTCCAGTCATGGCACCACCCCAGATGATTCTTGCTCCAGCCATGTCCTCCTTCTTAACGACACCGGAGTTCCCAGTGCAGAGACTTACAGCTCCAACAATTCAGTCATAGCCCTTACTGGCACCGTCCCTGCAGATACAGTGTCCTTTGGCACCATTGGTGCAATCCCCTTCTGCCCAGAGTCTGAAGATACTGTCCTCCACGGTGCAGACACTTTCAGCACCGACATGCTCTTCAGTGCAGTCCTTTTTGGCACTGTCATTGTTACCAGTGGAGACACCTTCCTCGATGGCACCACCATACCCATCGGTGCAGACACCTTTGACTTCTATGGCACTGACTTCGTCAGAGCAGAATACTTCAACACCATTTTCCTTGGTGCAGACATCCTCGGTTCTGGGTTCTGCACCACTCAAATTAGCAAGGACCAAGTACTCTCCTTCTTTGGATCCGTTCGTTGGTAGCCAATATAGTCCTTTTCCCTTCAGGTTTCTCTATGAGGTCGACCAGGAGCCTCTCTGAATAAGATGTGTTGGGGCTTGAGGACCAGTTGCTTGTGGCCAGAGGTCTCTCTCAACTGTCGAAACCTGCGTTCCCGGCTTCAGGTGAATGTATTTCTCCTCAAACTCCATTGTATACTCCTCCTTCGACTTCCAGCCAAGTATCGAAGCCCATTACTCCGACAGCAGCTTCCCTCCCTCCAACGTCAATAGTGGATCTCACTTTGGAGCTGGAGTTGTCCTTGTAGCCCTCAGTGCACTGGGCAGTGGGCTCTTCTGAGCCCAGTGGCTGTGCCATGGGGGAGGGCATTCTTGGTTCCACACCGATTTTTTTCTATGGCATCCTCTAGGAATCCTCCCTCTCTCACGCATCACAGTCTGGAGGTCTGTTCATCGGGGCGGGGTGTGACCCCGGTTCCAAGGTTGTCGTGCTCGGTTCTGGGCTCCCATCCCTCTTTGGGTGGGCTGGCCTTCCAGGCCATGGAGATGGCGCTTGCCTCCACTGGCAAGCCCCACATGTCAGAGTCCTCTCCCCCTCTGTGCTGCAACTCTCACAAGCCACAGCTGCTGGACACCAGGCACAAGGGCCTCAGGTTTCTCCCCCTCAGGAGACCCCCTCTTTGCAGTCTTCCCCACAACCTCCCACTGAGAAAGTACCTAGCAAGGCTTCATGCAAGAGGAAACACATGGACTCCACTGAGGAGTCTTTGATAGAAGATACGGACTTTGATGATGGGGAAGGATCCCCACTGTCACCCTCTGATGAGGTGTCCTTTGGTGACATCCTTGAGATCCTTAGACAGTGGGGTGACTGGAAGTCCTCTAATCCTTCCTTTGTGGAATCCGTATTCCTGCAGGCCTTTTGTGCCTGGCCCCCTACCTCCTGGGTTATCCCACCAGCCGATGAGCTTTTCCAGCATATCATCCAGCATGCATGGAAGTTTCCTGACACCCTGGAAGCTATAGCACGGAGGCCTGATAAGATCTGATCTCCCCCAGCTGAGCATCCCAATTGGTCAAGAGGTCTTTCAGTAGATGCCATGGTGGTGGCAGCTGTGACCAAGAAAGTCTAGGCAGAAGAGAGCCAAACTGTCCATCCGCCCAAGAAGGAGTCCCAGGCGATAGACAGACTAGGAAAGCATGTGTTTGCTTCATCAACCTTCGCCGTAAGGTCTTTGAACTATTTGGCACACTTTACGAGGCTCCAAAGGGATCTTATCAACTAACTCTCTGAAACCTTGGTAGGAGCTGTTTCTGATGAGGTCCCTGACAACGCAGCTTCCCCGATGGCCACCCTAGAGTCCATATGCAATTCTTCCATGTGTCTTATTTCTCATGCAATGGAAGGAGCAGCAGGCACAGGTATAGTCACCAGGCGACATGCCTGGATGCACCTTTGTGACTTTGCAGACTCCTTTAAGGCTTCCTTCATGAATGCCCCCATCAAGGCCGCTTATTTGTTTGGCCCTAAAGTTAGATACGCTGGCAAGGTGCGAACAAGACGGCAAGACCCTATCTGCCATTGGTGTCAGACACTCCACTCCTTAACTATTCTACTCCAGAAGTCAGAGGAGCGAGAAGATGTGGCACAGGAAATCACAAGGCTCTTTCCTAGAGCCAGAGGGGGAAACTCCAATGGAAGACTCCCCTTTCGGGGCAGATGAGGTCTGCAAAACTGGGGTTCCAGAAACTATTTTTCTGGCCAACCCTATCAGCAGTCCTGAAGAGTTGCCCCGACTGCTCACCTCTGGAAGCGGTCGGGAGTCGTTTTTCCTTGTACCCCACTGCCTGGCGAAAAATAACCACCGACTGTTGGGTACAACTGATAATATCCAGAGGCTATTGCATCCCCTTCCATCTTTTTCCTACCTGATCCAGAGAATTACCCAACGTTCCACCCAGTCAAAGGGAAGCAGCAGCACACGAAATCCTAAAGCTGCTACAAAAGAGTCATCCAAATGGTCTCCCTAGACCAGATAGGATCCGTTTTTTTACTCAAGGTTCTTTTTACTGCCAAAAAAGACAGGGGACTGGAGACCAATTCTGGATCTCAGCACACTGAACAAATTTGTAAAAACAGAGAAATTCCGGATGGTCACAGTTCAGTCTATCTTCTTCTGGAAGAAGACGATTGGATGTGCTCTGTAGATCTTCAAGATGTATATTACCACATAAAAATGGACAAACATTCAAGAAGATACCTCCGCTTCCGCATAGGAGCCAGTCACTGTCAATTTCGAGCACTGCCCTTCGGTCTCTCTACAGCACCCAGAGTGTTCACCAAATGCATGACATTGGTTATTACTCACTTGCGACTTCAAGGATTCCAGGCATTTCCATATCTAGACGGGCTCCTCACCAAGCATCTACTGGTAGTAGCCCTACACTACACTCTCCTCACAGCACAACGCCTGGGAATCACTATAAAGTGGAAGAAGTCCAACACAACCCCAGCGCAGTCTTCAGAATTCATCACGGTACTGTTGGACACAAGAAATTTCACAGCATCTCTCCCAGACCACAGACTTCAAAGAATAAGGCAACAGGTTCAGCCGCTGCTCTGTCACCACAAATCTTCAGCTCGATCCATACTCCAACTCTTGGGATCAATGGCAGCCTCGATCACCATTGTTAATCTAGCCAGATTCCACATGAGACTCCTTCAGTGGTTACTTCTCACTCAGTGGTACCCGCTACAACATCCTTTGTCCTTTCAGTTAAGTGTGAGATGCAAGCAAGATTTACTTTGGTGGACGTCTCGAAATCCCCAATAATGGTCTTGCCAAATGCCACAGTGACCACGGACGCCTCCCTGATGGGGTGGGGTGGGGACTATGTCAGGGAAACTTGGTCCAAGGCACCTGGTTGGAGACAGAGGCCCTTTTGCATATCAGTGTCCTGGAACTGAGGGCGGTGCTTCTAGCATTGCAAGCATTCCATTCCACCCTTCTGACAGGGAGTGTTGCGATCCAATCAGACAGCATGTCAGTGGTCTGGTACATCAACAAACAAGGGGGCACCAGATCTTATCCTTTATGCCGAGAGGCCTTGAGAATATGGCGGTGGGCGATAGCTTCCAACCGCTATCTAATTGCAATGCACATTCCCGAGAGCTCCAACGTGATAGTGGATAAGTTGAGCAACCCTGTGATAGTGGCAAAAATCTTCAATTGCTGCCACCTATTTGCCTCCCCAACCAACTACAAGTGCAGCAACTATTTTGCCCTGATCCCCCATCGGGGACAGTCACAGAGAGACACTGTAGTCCACGCTTGGCCCTCGGGTCTACTTTATGCTTATCCTCCTCTCCCCCTCATCTCCCAATTTCTGAAGAAAGCACAGCAGTTGAAAAGCAAAGTGATCCTCATTGCTCCATACTGGCCTCGACAAGTCTGGTTCCCCTTCCTCTGGCCTCACCTGCTAGATCAACCGTGGATCCTGAATCCATCTAGAGTGTTGATCTCTCATCGCAGGGTCTGACCCTCCCCAATCTACCAACCCTGAAGCTGACAGCTTGGTTTCTCCACTTCCAATGATTTCCAGGCAGGAAAACTTCTCATCCCCAGTGCGCAATATTCTTATTGCATCTCATAAATTGTCCACCAGACTAATCTATCTCAATAAATGGAAAAGGTTTTCTCTATGAGCAGCGAATAAACAATTACACCCCTTGTCAGCCCCAGTTTCGGTGGTTTTGGATTACTTATCACATCTTTTCTACTCTAGAATGTCTGCCTCTACTATTCATGTGCATTTAGCTGCCATTTCAAATTTCCACATTGGTTTTCAGGATTCTTCGCTCATGCCACATAGACTCGGTAAAACTTTCTTAAAGGGGGCTCTTCACCTAAAACCTCCCTTTAGAGAACCATTACAACCTTGGGATTTGGCCTTGGTCCTGCAAGCCCTAACAGCTCCCCCTTTGAACCTGTGTCTTAATGTGATTTAAAATATCTCTCGTGGAAAACTTTGATGTTCATCGTGTTACACTGCTGCAGTCATTACACTTGGGTTATCCTGCCGTCAGGCAGTTCCCCAGTCGGCCTGAGTTCCAAAGTCTTGGTCCGGCGTCGGTTGCTGTCACCTCCTCCCTGATGTCAGTGCGAAGATGCAGCTGACGCCATTTTCTTCAGTCTTTCTTACCGCGCGGTGCCCGAAGCAAAAGCAGTTCGCAAGTGCCAGTCGGCCGGCTCCTGAGATTTTCATTCCGAATCCAGAACCAAAGTCTTCTACAAAGCTAAGTACCCCGTTGGGGAAACTTTTTCTTGCCTCGGACCGATGTCAGTAAAACTTAATAACTGTATTTCTTGTGGGAAGCAAATACCTCATAAGGATTTCCATTCCTATTGTATCCCATGCCTAGGCCCAGACCACAATGTCACTGGTTGTCTGTTTTGTGCTAGGTTTAACAAACGCACTATTAAACGTCGGTTTGATTTTGCCCGACATTATTTTGGTAGAAAATTCAATTATACCATGCCGTCGGAACTTCCGACGACCGGAATACGTCGTCAGAATACACAAAAAGTGCAAAGACAAGGATAGGCATCAAATCGGCCAGACGCTTGTCAGAACTTCAAGCCTTATGCATCAAATGTCCCTATCTCATCTTCCATAAGGATAGGGTATCACTGAGAACTAACTCTTCCTTTTTACCAAAAGTGGTGTCAGAGCGGTCTGTCAACCAGTCTGTTGACCTTCCAGTACTTTTCCTAACCACTCTAACAAGGGAGATATTGCCTGCACTCCCTGGATGTTCAAAGGCAAATACGATTTTATCTGGGCAGAACAAAATCTACTCGTAAATCAGACCAACTATTTCCGGATCAAGACTAGGTCATCCTGTCTCAAAAGTTACATTGGCTTCGTGGTTGAGAAATTGCATTACCTTTATCTACAACAAAAACAATCTCACCTTGCCTCATAGAGTCAAAACTCATTTTACAAGGTCTGTGGCATCTTCAGCAGCTTTCCATGCTAAGGCTTCCCTCAATGATATTTGCTCAGCTGCGACTTCGGCCAAATCTCATACCTTTATTCTTCATTACAGATTAGATTTGGCCTCCAGAGATAGAGCTTCTTTTGGCTCCATGGTGCTCAGGAATGTCCTTCCATGAGGGCCACCCAGGGATACAGATACCTGGAGACTCTGTCCCATCAGTAAGGAATGAACAAAGATTAACATCAGATAAAGAAGTTATGTCTTACCATAACGTTCCATCTGTGTTGTTGGTCTTCATTCTTTCATTACTCCCCACCCTCCGTCCCCCTCCAGAGATTCCTGGTTGATCTCATATACTCCTTTATTGTAGGTCTGTTATGACCAGAGGTAGCCTCTACTTTTGTCTATCAACTTGCAAACTCGATCTGAGGTAACAGGGAGCAGAGCATTCTGGGTAGGACCTTGGCTCGAAAGTTTTTGGCTGATGCGAGCTTGATATATGGCCGGCTCGGTTCCGAGGATGGAACCAATAACCCATCAGTAATGAATGAATGAAGATCAACAACACAGATGGAACGTTATGGTAAGACATAACTTCTTTTTTCTTCTGAAGACTGAAACTTTCACCTTACCTAGGTCTGACCTGTTTTAGGTTCCTTAAAGTGATGATTTAAGAGCTCACCCAACTTAGTATAACCTGAGTATGACTGAATAAGATGTTTGAGCTACATGATAGACAGGGGGATAGTAAAACCCCAGACAGGATAAGGTGGAGGCCATATGTCAGTAGCCAATAACTACCAAAAAAAGGCAAATCATAGCCTTTTTTTTAGGTTGGCCAAATGGCCAACTACTACTGCAAAGTAATACCAAGTTTCAGTAGTATACCATGTACTTTGACTAATTTAACTAAGGGCAGGGCCCTCTGAAAGTCAGATGGCTAGAACAGATGTGTGTGCTGGCTTCTGAACCAGTCCTATTTGTTTCTGTAGACAGTTCTCAAAAGCCTTTGACATAAGCCTAGGAATGTAATTGGCACACCTTGATGAAGGGAGGGAATAATCAGTTTGTTATATTAAGTTGGTAGGTACATAACACTGAGCAGAGGTATTCAGCAGTTGTACAGGTGTGTCATGTATTAAATGGGCAGATACTTTTTTATTAATTATGGACAATGCACATCTTCGTTAGCTCTACATTTAAGCAGACAGTGGTTCAAAGCTTGCCAGGTGGTCTATCATCTTGACCTGGGCTGTCATCTGAATGAAGATGGGTTGTCCATTGCGTACACCCCATCTGTGGGCAGTAGAACAAGTGGTGTTATTTGTCAGCCTCTGAAAGGTGGCTGTGACTCAGTGTAAACAAAATGGTAACACTGTGTATTGGAGAAGGTCATCAGGGGTTACAAAACCTGTTTTTACTGAGGTAGTGAGTGTTAGTGGTATATGCCATTATTCCTGCAGCAAGTCTAATGTGGTTAAACATCTAGCCTTGCCCAAGTTAGCATTTCACTTCTAGGCATTGGATAGCTGTAAAAACTTTGAAATGCTGTTCCTAAAAGCATTACAGAAACTGATACATTCATCATGTTTTAAGGGCTAGCTTTATTGGGTAATCCTATCACTCTGTGACTTTACAAGTCATGACTTTTTAAAGTTGTTCTTGTACTTTTTCTATACTCCCTAAGGTTTCAGTTTGTTTCATTCCATGTGTTCCATCTCTGTGTTAAGTTCTGTCATTTTAGTTCTCCCAGGTTTTTTTATGCAACAGTCCTTTCCTTTGAGTATTTCTTTAAAGAAATTGTCTTACTCCCTGATTTTATACTTTTGAAAAGGATTCCACTGTCTATTCCCTTCTGAGTTAATTTTAGTTTGGAATTTCTGCAGAATTTTCAGTTTCCTTCCATGATTTGTATTCCTTTGTTGTGGTAAATAGGCAGTCAGGAAAGTGAAAGGTAGAGACAAACCTTAAACATTACTGCATTTATTCTTTGTATCAATTCAAATGGCCCCTGCCACTGACTCAACTTTTTTTGTAGAGGATGCTAGCCATATAGTACCTGATCTCTTGGGTTAAATTCACTAGGTATATTTAATAAATTAGGCATTCTTATTATAAACTTTTCATTTCCTGGGCTTGCTGCCATATAAATATTTGCTAGTGGCTTAAAATGCTTTATTCTTTCCTAAAAATTAAAACCGTGTTATTTTGTAAAGTCCATTTTACTTTTCCTGAGTTTACTTGGCAGTGTCAATCAGTCCTCTCAGATTCTTGCTATACAGATGTTCAGAAAGGTGTCCGCCTATCTGAAGCTTGTCTCACTTATTTTTTTTTTTACTGATAACATTTTTATTGATTTTTTGAAGTTGTAACAAGACTGCTTGTAAATTATCCAAAGGAAAAATCAAGATGTAAATAATAAGATTAACTGAATATTTACATTATATACATTGGCCTGAGTATAATTTGTATATTAAACCAATCTGAGTCAAATATGCAGATATTTTAGATATAAGTTTATCTTTCAACTTCTAAATACCGAGCTTTCAAGAAGAGACTGAATCCATTCTCAAAGTTTCGATAAGATAAGGTACCTTCTTCCATGGATTGTTGTTCCATTTCTTACTACTTTGATTGCAAACAGTAATCATGACTGCTGTTTTTACAGTCTACAGCCATAACTTTCTTCAGCATGAATTTTACTGATTTATTAATTCTTTCTACCATTGCATCAGTCTGGGGATGGTAGCCTGATGTCTTCAACCGTTTGACTTAAAAGACTGTAATAACTGATGTGGTATCCTTGACACAAAGGGAATGTCTTGGTTAGTAGGTATCTCCTTAGGAATACCTACTCTGGATGATGTAACCATACCAGTCTACTGGCACTGGTCTTAGCATTAACTTTGCAAAGTGATATTGTTTGTAGAAATTTGGTAGCATAGTCCAGTTGTTGTTGTGTCTTTCGGCTTTTTCCCGGTTAGGGGTCGCCACAGCGGAACTCCAGTCCGCTAATGATTGGTAGTTGATTTTTATGTGCCGAGTTACCAGCCCTGACGCACAACCTTCAATGAAGGTATGCCCATTCACGCATGTCTCCATGCAGAAGACGCTCTAGCTGAGAGTCGAACCGGACAGCGTCTTACTGTGAGGCGACAACACTACCGCAGCACCACCACCGCGGGTTGGTAGCATAGTCCAGTATGTACTGATAACCATTGTGAGATTTTACCAACGGCCTGACAGTATCCATAGTATTACATTCAAATAGCACTTCTGTGCTAGGCGTTGGGATCAAGGGATTTTTATATCCGGAGTGAGGTAAAATTTTCTGAAGTTCTGGACAATAAACGCAGAAATTTTCCATCTATTCTGTTAAAATCTGAGCAAAACACTTGCCTTAGTTTTGTCCATTCCCACATGACCTCCTAAAATGTGACTATGGGACAACTCCCTTGCTAGTGTCTTTTAAGGTTTTGGCACTAATGACAAATTCAGAATTTCTCTCCTTTCTTCATAGTCTCGAGGACATTTTTAGCCCAAACTAGGGGTAAGATGTCATAGGAACATCTTGTTTATTATCTTCCCCTACAGGTTTAGTTATGTTCTGTCTTCATTTGTGCATTTTTAGTTTTTTTGTGGTTTCTTGTAATTCTACTAACTCAGGGTTGCTTTTTCCTCTGTCTTGCATTGAGTTGGAAGGTGTAACCCCTCACCTAAAAAGAGTGGCACTGCAGCTTGTTTTGTCCTCCCCTGGAAAAGGTAACCCTAAACAGAAATCGCTTTCTATTTTACTTCCGTGGCTACAAGCACAGGCCTCTTGAGTGCTCTTTTTCATATATGCTGCTCTCTGTCTTGACCCCAGTGAAAGTCGATGCCATCCCCTCTCTTTCTTTCTGTTCCTTTCTTGTATTGGCACCTTCTTCAAAAGTACTAAATTTATTAATCAGTTTTATTTTTTTCGTGGGTCACAGATTCCTGCTGCCTGGACTCCTCTCTCAGTTGAATTCTGTGCTTTATTGACAAACAGAAATAAGCCCAGAACTATGCATTCTCATGCTTGTCTTAACTTTCTGCACACTTCTTGCTCAGAGAGACCTCTTTCAAACGCCTATATGTTTCTGTTTGTCTTAGTTTTTCAGCTTCGATGCTTTTTGCAAGTCTCTGTTGACTTTAATCTTGTACTGCTTTTTTCTCATCAGTTGCCATACAGACATCCCATGTATGTTTGGATTTCTGTTTTTCTGCTATTGGGGCATGCCTCTGATAACAGACAGGATCCTTTTTATTGCTCAGCCTCAAACTCAAGTTTCTTATTTTTTAAACTTTCTAAGCAAACTTCCTTCTCTTGATTTTGATTCCATACATCTATGAGGGGGTCTTATTTACTTACTTGCCTTACTTACCCCCATTTCTTACACTGCATGGATGTATCAGTTTGCCTCACTGTTTCTGTACATTATTCCTCCTTCCACATTTTCTTTTTGAAATATTACATTTGTGGCAAATCAGGAGCTTACAGCCACAGGCTGTAACAATTTTTTAAGAACTGTTTGAATTTCTGCATGTGTACTGGCATACTCTTTTCTGTCATCAGGCTTCAAAGCCATGACTTGGGCAAGGATGAAGGAGGTAGCTGTTCTGGGGAGGGTGGGGTACAGTCATCAATTGCTGGTGGGATTCGAGTGGTGTATCAGCATTCATTTAAGATTCCATGGGTGATACTGGTGCAGTTTAAATTAACTACCAATGAGCGTGCATGAAATTCTCCACATTTTTGTTCCAAACTTGAGGTTGAGGGTCACTGAGGACTGTCCATAACATCAGAACAGCAAGAAATGGTTCATCCAGTCATGTGTATTACCTCCATTTTCTGATCATTTCTTATTTTATGCTTACATACTGTCCTTCTTCTAGAATGCAGTAGGGCTTCTACTTCTTTCTCTTCTTAAAATGTAATGCATTTTACTAGCTTGACTGTTAAACAGTGACACATTGTTGACTGATTTATTCCAGTGGTAGTCCTGCTATACTCCATAGGTACAACGTCATCTTAAAGCATCAGTTTTTACCTTCCTACTAACATTTATTTATTTAAAATTTGTTAACTGGGAAAGTCTGACTTGGAATGAAGCCAATTTTCAGCGGACGCCCAGGGAGAAATGCTCCAGATGCATGTCTTTGTAATATGGGAGGAAACCGGAGCACCCTGAGGAAACCCACACGAATGCAGGGAGGACATGCAGACTCCACACAAAAGGAACCCCAGCTGAGAATCAAACCGGAGAACCTCTTGCTGTGAGGCGACAATGCTACTGCTGCACCACTGCGCCATACTAACAGTATTTTCTTCAGTATTCGCAGCACGGAACTTAGCAATGTGATTCCAACCTTCACATTTGTAACAAATGAGCACTTCACTGGTTCATATATTCCTGCTGTAGTAACAATGCATGTTTCTTATAGAGTTTTAGCCTTAAAAGCAGACAATTAATTTCTAAACATTATGTATTTAACTACTTAAGCATTTTGCTTTAATTCTTGGGATAATTCTGCATTACTTGTTTTTTGATTTTAGTAGGCAGTGATCTTTTAAACCTGTCTAAGCCTGTCAACTGCTGAAATTTCCAATTTTTCCATTGTACTGTTGCTGGCAGGTGACTGAGTACCTTAAATCATGCATTTGTGCAGTTATCCATTTGTCTACATTAAAAATCCAGTTATGAAATTTTATTGCTTGTATCTCAGGGGTTATACCAGTCCTGAGTAATGATTCTTAAGTTATGATAGTCCTTGCATGCAGCCTCAGCCATTTTTGTTTTCAGTGCCTCTTCTGTCAGCTGAATGACAGTTTTCTTGCCCAGTCTGTTCAGTTCCAATTTTGTGTTGTGGCATAGTTTTCAAATGTCACCAAGTAAAATTTCAGGTAATCTACCCTGTCTAGTTTGTCCAGAGGTAGCAGTCTTGTGATTGGCAGGTGTACTGGCTGACATAATCAGTTGTCATTGTAGTTACACCAGTCTCTGATCAGTCCCAATATGTGATTCCAAGATTTTTTTTTTAGTAATTCCTCCATGGTTGTGAACACCAGTTAACCACACCAAGAACACAACCACTACAGTACTTTGGGGAACTTGTAGTCAAAGTATGGGTTGTACTTGGCAACAGAGGTAATTTGAGGAACAAATTATTGGCAAGTGTCTGGTCAGCTACCCATGTAGACACCATAAGTACTTAAGTTTCAAAAAAGTACAGGCAGGATTAAGTAAATGCACATATTTATTCAATTTCCACAAATTAAAATATTAGTTTTTCAGTTTCAAGAACTCAAACAAACAATATCTCAGTAAGTGACCAATTTACACAGTCTGCCTGATAACTATACAGAAAGTACCAGACTACAGACCACTCCCAGCCCAAAGGAAAATCTAAGGTGGCAGTTCTCACCCAGACCCAGCATTAAGCTCAAATAAATAAGTACATAAATAGGGTATACTCCACAGGTTAGCCCCAGGTTTTGCCCTTGTGACCAAATCATACCAACCATAGGTAAATCCTGATGTCCTTCTATTCACATATTGCGGTATTCATAACAGTAGGGAGGTTGCCGCCTGCAGCACCGGCATTCCGCCAGTATATCAAGGTCTTGCTTCAGGAGGGTACTTGTGACATTTTGCGCCAGGGCCATAAAGCAACGTAGGGTATAAAAGTGATGTCTGCACGTACCCTCTTTAGAATTTTTCTGCCACAATGAACGTCGGACTCCAGTTCGGGAAGCAGATCCTGATTTCAGACAACCACTACAGATGACCGCTAGAGATAAGTATCCTGTCCCATTTGCAAATCATTCATCCCAAAAATGCTTCACAGCCATCTGGGCACGCTTAAACTTTACTTGGAAAATCAGAGGCTCTGAGGCTCCGACTTATCGCACTCGGTATGGAGGGAGGAGCAGGCTCATCCGAAGAGCTGCCACGAAAGAAGGCCAAGAAAACCAGGCCTGATTCCCATGCTGCGCCTCAAGCGTCAGGGGAGATTCTTGAGACTGATGAAAGCCTGGGATCTCTTCCGACATCAGTTTCCTTACTAGGCCCAGGAACCACAATGGATGCTGGAGTACTGGAAACCTCAAGTATGTCCGTTGAGGCAAACCAGACATCAGATCCTGATGGGGGAGGGGAACCATGACTCATTCAGTTGGAGGGCCCTGCTCTTGCTCCTCCATCCACCCAGATGTCGGCTCCTTCTCTTTCTCTACCATCTACCCCATAATAAGAGAAAACAGAAAATAAAGCACACAGAAACGCATCCTGTTCCAGGATGGGAAGCTTTCTCTCCACCTGTTTAAGGCATTCCAGGCCCTACAGACACAACAACAACCTACTATTTCTCCTACAAGGCCCCCCCCTCACTTGTATCAGAGGAAGAGCTGTCCTCAGATGAGGATTCTGTGACCTATGAATTTCAAATTGATTCACCCAAGGATTTCATTACCCCAGAGTCTCCTAGGGTTGAATTCACTTTTGGTGATACCATCTCCATCATGAGGGAACATTTTAAGTGGTAGGCCTCAGAGGTCTCAGATAGTAAGAAAAGATATTTTAACCTGCTTTAAAAGGAACAGCCATCCACTTCAACTGTGCCTCCCTTGCTCCGTGCCTTCCAGGATGCTTTTTTAGCCACCTTTCAGACACCTGACTCACAGTCCCCAGCATCTAAACATCCTGACCATTTCTATAAGGTCCCACAGGACACCCAGTTCATTTTTAGAAACCCACCAGCAGACCCTGCTGTTATTGCAGTCTCTGCAGATAAAACATCTAGACAATTACCTTCTTCTACCCTCTCTCCTACTGATAAAGACAGTAAATTTATGGATAGACTAGGGGAAAAGGGTGTATACCTCCTGTACTCTTGCTTTAAGAGCCTTGAACTACCAAACCCACATGGCTAAGCATGTCCTGGACACAATTGCCAAGGCTTCCACCCTACTCTGAGGCACCCGAATCCAATGTTAAAACTTAGCTAAACAACCTACTCTCAACAGCATCCCAAGTAAACTAGGCACTCCATCTGTGGAAGCATCATCCAAATCTGCTGCATCTGGCCCAGTACTAAGGCGATGCTCCTGACTGAGACTTCAGCTTCTGCCCTTAGATGTACAGACAAGACTCCCGGATGCCCCCTGGGCAATAAAGCCCTATTTGGCCAAGCCTCTGCTGAACTTCTTAAATTCCTTCAAGAGAAGGGAAAGGAACTGCAAAACCAAAAACTCTTGTTGGTATCATCCATCCCCAGATACCACAGAAACTATCCACAGAGAACTTCCTTTGTCAGGAGGCAAACCTCCCACACAGCTCCTCAAACAAAAGGACACAGGCAGCCAAGGAAAACCTCTGCCTTCAGGTTTCCTACCACTCCCCCCCTTTCGGAGACCGTCTGATCAAGGCAGACCACCTCCTCTGTGACATACTTTTGCCAAAATCTAAACACCCCTTTGTCCCTTCACCTCACCCTCTCCCTACCCTCCTGGCGGAAAATCACAACAGTCAAATGGGTACTTTCCATCATTCAAAGAGGTTACTTTATGACTTGGTGGATGCTAACCCCCTTCCAGGGAATTCCTTCAACACCAGCAAATCAAATCCACCTCTTCCCCACTGTCATTCAACAACTTCTAGCCCAAGGCACCGTAGAACAAATAGCACCCACCCCAAGAAACAAAGGATTTTATTCAAGAATGTTTCTGGTACCAAGAAAAGAAGGCCCATAGAGACCAATTCTGGACTTATCTTTACTAAATCTGTTTCTCAAGGTACCCAGCTTCAAAATGATCACCTTACCTTTGCTCCTGCCACTCATTCCCAACCAAGCCTTTGTGGTAGCTCTAGATTTGAAGGATGCCTACCTCCACATACCAATCCACCCAGACTACAGGAAATTCCTTCGCTTTGCAGTAGGTTCCTGGCATTTTCAGTTCTCTGTCTTGCCCTTTGGGCTCTCCACAGCCCCTCGAGTGTTCATAAAATGTCTAGTGCCTTTCATTGCCCACTGCAGAACACAGGGTATACAAATACACCCATACCTAGACAACCTGATGGTTCTTCATCAAGACCGCCAAGTCCTCCAAGAGCACCTAAGACAGGTGAGCTACACCTTGACCCACCTAGGGTTCACTATAAACAACGAAAAGTCTCATCTGCAACCCACACAAGACATGGTTTTCCTGGGATGCAGAATCAGAACAGACATAATGAAAGCCTTTATCCCAGAACAAAGAATCCTGGATCTTGGCGCATACTGCAACAAACTCACCAGTCTCACTTCATTGCCAGCACGAGAATTCATAAGGATGCTGGGACACATGGCTTCCCTGATGCCCATTATACCCCTAGCAAGACTCCACATGAGAAAGATCCAGTGGATCTTGAAGAACTTATGGAGCCAACACGCCCTTCCCCTGGACACTCCTCTTCCCCTATTTCAGTGTGTGAAGAGAAATCCAGTGGTGGATCTCTGCCATCCATCACAACCAGGGAATCCCATTACAGGTACCTGCTCACTGGCAAGAACTCATCACAGACTCATCAGACTTGGGTTGGGGTACAGTGCTACAGCACAATCTAAGGCAGATCACTGTGCAGGGGAAATGGTCCACACTAAGATTAAAGGACCACATCAGTGTCAAAGAAATGAGGACACTCGACCTAGCCCTACAAAACTTCAAAACAGCCCTACTTCCAGGGACTCTCAAAGTGATCACGGACAACTTGACTGTCAGGTGGTACATAAACAGGGGAGGACAAGATGCTACTCCCTTTGCAGCTTAGCCATCCAAATCTGGACATTAACAACAACCCTCAACGTCCATCTACTGGCAGTTTGCATTCCTTCTACAGAGAATGTCATGGCAGACTATCTTAGCAGAACTTCAGCTCCCTCTCACGAATGGATCCTTCACAGAGAGGTATTCCTAGATCTTATACACAGGTAGGGTATTCCACAACTAGATCTGTTTGCCTCCTCCCAAATTTTGCACAAGAGTCCCACATCCACATGCCTGGAAAGTGGACGCCTTTTCCTTTTCCTTGGGGAAGAATGTATTTCTATGCCTTCCCACCCTTCAGACTTATTCAGAAAATTGTTCTCAAGATCCAGAAGGACAACCCAAAAATCCTGTTGGTGACCCCCTACTCGTCAAGACAGCATTGGTTTCCTCTCCTCTACCTACTAGCCAAGGGCAATCAGCACAGGTTGCCCCGCCGAATAGATTTGCTCACACAAAACAGGGGATCCCTATTACACCCTCAAGTGATCAACTTAAAGCTGACCTTATGGGTGAAAGGGATGTTCTTTTGTGTTTCACTGTTGCAGTCATTACATTTGGGTAATCTGCTTGCGGTTGCCCTCAATCGGCCTGATTAACAAAGTCTTGGGTCCTGCGTCGGTTGCTGTCCCTTCTTCCATGACGTCAGGTCGTCAGGGGTATAAAACATACATCCATTACATCAGTCTTTCTTGCTGTGCGGTGCCTGAAGCAGAAGCAGTTCACAAGTGCCGGTCGGCCGACACCTGAAATTTTCGTTTTTGAGTTTCAGAACCAAAGTCTTCAACATAAAGCTAAGTGCCCCGTTGGGGAAACAACTTCTTGCTCCTTACCGGTGTCAGTAAAAGTTAATAATTGCATTACTTGTGGAAAGCAAATACCTCATAAAGATTTTCATTCGTACTGTATTCCTTGCCTAGGCCCTGACCACGACATACCTTACTGTCTGTTTTGTGCTGTATTTAATCAGCGCACTATCCGTCATCGGTATATTTTTGCCTCTAAATATTTTGGTTCTCGGTTTAATTATCCAGAAATGTCGTCTGTTAGCCATCCTACTAGTGGGATTCCGAAAAAATGCAAAGATAAAGACAGAAACAGGCCGCCGAGGTCCAAAACTGCCGACGACGATTTTCCTAAGTCAGTCGCCAATTCGCCGGTACTCAGTGAGGTGCTTTCGCAGCCCCTGATACCCGCTACTTCTGATTCGCAGGCCTCTACTGAGACCCATTCGGAGTCCGGTATGCCGCGAGATACTTCAACTGTGGAACCCGCAGATGTCTCTACCTTGGAAGGGTCCAGAGCCACTGTGCAGGCACCGGCTTCTGAGGGTGTATTCAGGCCTACTGACTTGTATATTAAATTGACGCCTCCTTCATTACTAAGGCCTAAATCTCGATCCATGCCTAAAAAACTGACGCCCAGGCCACATGCTCAGGCCCCTATGCCTAAAAAACAAATGATAAAATGGCTACAGATCTAATAACTCTAATCAGGGGTAGTCAACCCCCCCCCCCCCCCCAAGAGGCCTAGGGCTGAGCTTGATTATGAATCTTCTGATCAGGATTCTGTTTCTTCTGACTCTTCTTATGACCTGGATTTGTCCATACCTACTTATGAGGATTCTGATGCAGAGGATTCTATTCCCTCTTCTTCTCCTCCTGAGGATTTTTCTTTTGGGGAAACCTTACATACTTTAAGGGAGTGTTTTTACTGGGAAAGCCAGGAATTTTCTGATTCAAAAAAGAGGCTTAGGGATTTTCTTCTTCTACCTCAGCATATGCCTTTGGCTATATCTCCTGTACTAGACATTGTTGATGATGTTTTCTCGGAATCCAGTTTGGCTCCTGATTCCCTGCCTCCTGCTCCTAGTAAACCTAACAGATACTACAGGGTTCCTGAGTCCCACAAGTTCCTTTTCAAAAATCCTGTTGCAGATCCAGAGACTATTTCTCAGGGGCCCAAGGGCATTAAGGCTTCTACTGCCAAAAATCCTACCCCTTCTGATAGAGACTCCACGGCGCTGGATAGATGGGGTAAAAAGGTTTATACTTCAGCAACTTTGGCAATCAGAGCTTTAAACTGCCAGTTTCATATGTTAAAATATCAGCAACATGTCATTGGACTGCTTAAACAGAAAATGATGTTGATTCCTGACTGTGTGGAAAATAAAGATTTACAGGACGTAATGCATTCTGTTGAACAAATTGGAAAACATACTTTGCAATGTGGTTTTGATTCTTTAGAGGCTTCTTGCAGGGCTGCTGTTACTGGGTCTGTGCTTAGAAGGCATGCTTGGATTAAGGAACCATCTTTGCCTGATCATGTTAAAGCTAAATTGTTGGATGCTGTTTTAAATCAGGATCGCCTGTTTGGCAGCAAGGCTGAAGAAGTTCTTAAGAAGATGGAAGATAAAGCTAAATCTATGCAAACTGTTAAAGATTTTTTACAAGTGCAGCCTCCTAGATATAGTAGGCACTGGCCTACTAAGAATTGGTCCTTTCTAGTCCCTTCCAGGTCTTCTCAAGCCAAACCCAGACACAGCAAAAAAAAACAGGTTTCAGTCCCAGGGGACTCTCAGAACTAAGCAGTGGGGGGCCTCCACTTCCAAATCTGGGAATAATAAGACACCTCCCTATGGTAAACAGTCTCAGTGACTTCCTTTTAAAATTTCCAAACACTTATTTTCTGACCGCCCCTTTGGGGGGAAAGATTGCTCTTCATGCAAAGAACTGGGAACTCATAACCCAGGATAAATGGGTTTTAAATGTAGTGTCCCAGTGATACAGATTTAATTTCCACACATTGCCAACACAAAATGGGTGGTCGGACCTGCTCCCAAATCAGTGGGCAGAGGCTCAAAAACAAGTACTTTCTCTCTTAAGCATGGGGGTTATTCAACTGGTACCAGAAGAGGAAAAGGGACAAGGTTTCTACTCCAGACTTTTCCTGGTACCCAGAAAAGACAAATCATGGCGGCCAATCCTGGACCTGTCTACTCTAAACACCTTTCTGGAGATTCCAAAATTCAAGATGCTGACGCTTCAATTACTTCCTATGCTAGGCAAAGACGCCTGGTTGGCAACACTAGATTTAAAAGAAGCATACCTGCACATCCCAATCAGGGAATCTTGCAGAAGATACCTGTGCTTCATAGCAAGCTACACACATTATCAGTTCTCTGTACTGCCCTTCGGCTTGTTTACTGCGCCCAGGGTATTCACAAAGTGCCTGGCTCCAGTTATTACATTTTGCAGACAAAGAAGTATTCAAATATACCCATACCTGGATGATTGTCTAATTCAGGCAGAAAAGCCAGGGCATACTTTTGAATCATCTGGCGTTTGTAAAAAGGGTTCTAACTTGTCTGGGGTACACCTTAAACGAAAAGAAATCACAACTGGTACCCTCCCAACAAATTACATTCCTGGGAGCAAGCTTGAATACAAATTCCCAGATGTCTTACCTCACGGCAGAAAAGCAACTTCATTTGATAACCTATTTCAAACAAGTGGCCACAAAAACTCTGCTATCTGCAAGACAAATACTGCAAACATTGGGGTTCATGGCCTCCTGCAATCTTTTAATTCCATATGCAAGACTGCATATGAGGAAACTACAGTGGTATCTAAAAAGCCTATGGAGTTAACATTCTCACAGCCTAGAAACAGTGATTCCTATCATACCTTGTCTACGCCTAGAGTTCCTCTAGTGGGCAGAGGCCTGCCACCAAAACAAGGGACTACCATTCACACTACACCTTGCCGCCCAAACTCTAACAACAGATGCATCAGACTATGCATGGGGGGGCTCACCTGGCAGGGAAGTGCATTCAGGGCAAATGGAACCCAAGTCAAATGCACCTACATATCAATCAAAAAGAAATGTTAGCTGTACAGAATGCTCTGACAGCCTTCAAAGACTACATTCTTCCAGGACAACTAATGGTGAAGACGGACAACACCACGGTTATGTGGTACATAAACAAGCAGGGGGGTACCCATTCCTACCCCCTCTACAGGCTAGCCATGGCATTGTGGAACACAGCCTTGAGCTACCAAGTGCACCTACAAGCTCAATTCCTGCCAGGAAAATTAAATACACTGGCAGACGGACTAAGCAGAAACCTTATGGACCCACACGAGTGGAAACTGGAACCAAGGATTTTCAATATGTTGACAAGCGAATGGGGGAGCCCAGACATAGATCTATTTGTCTCCCCCCAGAATTACCAGTTGGACAAGTTTTGCACAAGGACTCCCCACAAACAAGCCTGTAAAGTGGATGCTCTGTCCTTCAGCTGGAAAACTCTATCAGTCTACGCCTTCCCCCCACTGCCTCTGCTCTCCAAAGTTCTACTAAAAGTCAAACAGGACAAACCAAGGATCATTTTGATTGCTCCAGACTGACCGCACCAACACTGGTACCCCCTCCTGCGCAGTGTGTCGCAGCTGTCTCCGTGGCACCTGCCACAGACCCCTTCCCTGCTGTCTCAGCAGGAGAACCAGATTCTGCACCCTCAGCTTCCAACATTGAACCCTGCAGCCTGGCTAATTACTTAAACTCACCCTTATCATCCCTCAGCAAACCTGTAATGGATGTCATCTTAGAGGCAAGGAGGCCTAGTACTAGAAAATCTTATGCTGAAAAATGGAAAAGATTCTGTGCCTGGAACCAATCTCAAGGGATGAGCACAGCAGCGCCCAATTTACCTCAGATTTTGCAAAACTTAACTGAGATGCTTCACAAGGGCCTGTCTCTTTCCTCCATTAAAATCCATGCCTCGGCCATTTCAGCTCACTATAACACAGAACCTCCCCTCTTCTCTCATCCTCTGCTCAAGCAGTACCTCAGAGGGGCCAAATATTTGAGACCAACCAGGAGAGCTCCAACCCCTGCCTGGGACTTTAACTTTGTATTAGAGAAACTCACTCTACCGCCTTTCGAGCCAGCTGCTACTGCAAACTTAAATTTTCTTTCTTGGAAAACAGCTTTCCTTTTAGCAGTCACTTCATCTAGAAGGATATCTGATTTACAGGCCCTTATGGCAGTGGAGCCTTTCATCATCTTTCATGCGGACACTCAGGACCAATCCATCCTTCATGCCCAAGGTGGTATCCAGTGTGGCTCTTAATCAGTCCATTCATTTGCCAACCTTCTTTCCCAATCCACAGAACAAAGGGGAACGGATTCTACATTCCTTGGATGTGCACAGACAACTTAGATTCTACTTGGACAGGACTAAACCTCGAAGAAAATCTGAACTGCTGGTAGCATTTGCTGCAGGGGCAGAGGGGAAGGCTATTTCAAAACAAACCATTTCTAAATGGATAAGCCATAGCATTAATTTCTGCTATACGCACCATGAAAAATCTATCCCCCAGGGGATCAGATCTCACACCAACAGGGCTGCATCTACTTCCGCAGCCTTTCTCAGAGGTGTTCCTACCAGGGACATCCTAGAAGCTGCTACCTGGAGTTCTGTACATACTTTCACCAAGCATTATCATTTGCCAGTTTTTTCTAAATCTAGAGCTGGCTTTGCCACTGCTGTCTTGCAGGGCCTTATAGCTGGCCCTAATGCTATATAAACTCCTCCTCCCAACCATAGTTTTGGGAATCTACCCAAATGTAATGACTGCAACAGTGAAATAAGAAGAACATGGTACAGTTGTGTACACTTACCATAAATGTAGATGTTCGAGTGTATTCACTGTTGCAGTCCTGGTTACCCCCCCCCCCCTCCAGCCCCCTAACTTCTTCTGGCTATACCTCTACTTTCCTTTACTATGCTTAAAAACCTTTTTGGTGTATTTGCTTTTTGTTAGAGGTATACCTTGTGTTTTTATGTTTATTTGCTCCCCATTAGGGGGGCACCTACCATCTGGGGCAAGAAAAACTGATGTAATGGCATCGGCTGCATGTTTTATACCCCTGACGACCTGACATCATGGAAGAAGGGAGAGCAACCAACGCAGGACCCAAGACTTTGTTAATCAGGCCAACTGAGGGCAACCTGCAAGCAGATTACCCAAATGTAATGACTGCAACAGTGAATACACTCAGAACATCTACATTTATGGTAAGTGCACACAACTGTACTTTTTAATCCCCTTCAGACATCTATATTCATAGGACGTACTCAATGTCCTGCAAGAGCCCAGAAAACCTAGCACCAAAAGAAATTACATTTCTAAATGGAAAAGATTCTTCAGTTGGTGTCAGAGGAAAAAGACAGGACCCTATGACTATTCCTGTTCCCTTGGACCTTTCCTATTTGTATGAGCTCCTTCACTCAGGACTAACCTACTCATCAGTCTAAGTCCATTTATCTGCCATCTCTGCCTTATCTGCCCATGTTACCACTGCTGGATTCCAGATTGGAGGTCAAGCTGTTCCTGAAAGGGGTTCTTCATATCAAAACCCCCAGGAAGCCTGTCCCTCCACCTTGGGACCTGAATTTGGTACTAGAAAAACTAACACTCCCCACCTTTTGAACCAGCACATTCAGTAACCCCAAAACTGTGCACCCTTAAAACGATCCTACTAGTGGCCCTTACCTCCAGCAGGAGGGTATCAGAGATACAAGCCCTTATGGCCATCCCTCCTTACCTGATTTTTCACAAGGACAGGGTTTCCCTCAGGACTAATCTCTCATTCATGCCTAAGGTGGGTAATGAACTTTCATTAAACCAAACCATCAACCTTACTGTTTTTTACCCTAACCCCAAAATGCCTCTGAGAGAACATTGCACTCTCTAGATGTACACAGACAACTGAAGTATTACTTAGACAAGACAAAACTTATTAGAAAATCTGATCAGCTTTTCATTTCCTTCCATCCTATGGCTCTAGGGAAGGCAGTCACCAAACAAACTTATTTCCTCATGGATCTCCAAATCCATTGGAATGTGTTATTCCTCTCATGGTAAAACCTTACAGGGCCATGTCAAATCACACTCTACCAGGGCAGCTGCTTCCTCAACTGCCTTTTTCAAGGGGGTTGACTGTGCCTCAATTCTAGAAGCTGCCACTTGGGCATCAGTACACACATTTACCAAACATTACAAGCTGGACCTAGCCTCTATGGCTAGAACTGGGTTCGTCAGGTCCATTCTTCAGGGTCTTATTGACCAAGGACCCCCTGTCCTCCACCCAAGTTCATACCTAAAAGCTTTGACATTCTTCCTACTGTTATGAATACTGCAACATGTGAATAGAAGGACATAGAATAGTTGTGTAAGAACTTATCATAACCTTAGATGTCCTCTTCCAGGTTGCAGTATTCAGTCCCTCCCTTTCTGCCCCCTTTTGCTCACCAGCCTATTGTACCTTACTTAACTGTGGACACATCATCATCTTGCCTTCCTTCTGATGTCTCCACTAATCACAGCCTAACAAGTACCCTTATTCTAGCCTACATGTGAGCACCTAGGGTCTAAATACCTTGACCCTCCTTAAACCCCCAGTAGTTCTACTGGATGCAGCAGTCCATTCTGAAGAGGGTACTTGCAGACATCACTTTTATACCCTACGTCACTTTATGGCCCTGGTGCAGGACGTCGTATGTACCCTTCTGAAGCAAGACTTTAGTATACTGGCTGGATGTCGGTGCTGCAGGCAGCAACCTCCCTACTGTTATGAGTACAGCAACATGGAAGAGAAGGACATCTAAGATTATGGTAAGTTCTTACACAACTATCCTATATACCTGCACCCAGTCATGGATTACTTCAGGTATTGACGTCCTGGCTCCAAAAGCTGTAAATCTCATTTATTTTTGTATATCTACTTGTTCTATAATAAATGACCTAAAAAGGTGTTTTAAATAAAGAAAAAAATGCAAGCACTGTTTTTCCAATAAAAAGTGTTTTTACAGGAAAAACAGCATATTTCTTAGTTGCTTAACATCCATTAAGTTCAAGAGGTGGAAAGTGAGAGGGGGTGAGGAGACAGGAGACACAGTATAAGGAGGCTAGCCTAAGGGCAACAAAGATGACAAGGAAAACCAGCTATGTGGCATAGAGGGATAGAGCACTGAGGATACTGCAGGTGGCCCAAGTTCCAATAGCACATCGGGGGGAGGGGTGTAGGTTAGCACCTATGGCTCATCAAAAGGGTGACACCTAGCAGGAGCACTAGGTGTTACCTGGTGGAGTAATTACCCACATAGTCTATTGTAGCAGTCAGAAGACAGTGATGGTAGAGCTCAGAAAAGCTGCTGATGGGGGGGTCCTCTTTGGGAGAGGGTAGGCTGCCTCCCAGGACCGTCAAGCTGGCCCAATCCATACCATGGAGTGGAGGGCCAATCGAGATTCTTGGGGAAAATCAAAGGTCCAGGCTCTTGCTAGGCCAGCAATGACCATTTCCCATTCCCTTGTAATCAGTGGGCCGACTGTGTGCCAGTAGTGGAGCCATTGGTCAAAGTCCTAGTGGGGGGAAAAAAGAACAGCAGTGGGTTCCTATTTGTGAGATGGGGCACTTAGTGAAGTTGAGACCAATTGTCATTTGGTGGTTCAAGAGAAACTACATTAAGGTCAGATTGTAGGTCATTTTATTTTTCTGTCGAATTGACAGTGACTGGTTAAGAGTGTAGAGTTGATATTTAGATTACCTGAGACATGCCTCCCTGGACTACATGAAGAGAGACATGGAAGAGCTCTCTGATCATGTAACCAAGGCAGGTATAACCCTAACCCTGAGTAGCATCTTACCATCCCCAAGAATAATACCTCAGTACAAGGGAAAAAATGATAAATTTCAACAATTGGCTAAGCTTCTGGTGTCATTCAAAGGGGATCCAGTATCTGTCTGCCTGGGACAACATACTCGACAAACCACGATGCTTTATCAGAGATAGCTTGCACCTGTAACCCCTGGTATTCAGGATACTGGTCAAGGCTCTTGCCAACCCCATAGTGCCTTTTTTTAGGCAAGGCTCAAAAGACAATCCCAACACTGTAATAAGTTCCAGTGACAAAAAACTGAGGGTAATGCTGCTCAACACCAGGAGTTTAAACCTCAAAATGCACTCACTTGAGGCTCTTCTCAAAATGGAGAATATCGATATTTGTGCAATAACTGAGACCTGGTTCAAGGCTCAAGAGAGCACCCCAGCGATTCCAGGCTGCAACTCATACCACACATTTCGACCACAAAACCTGGACCGAAGCACTAAGGGAGGTGGTGTATCCATATTCATCAAGGATAACCACACCTCCAGACTAGTTGCAAAGTACGATGCCTCAGAGATCATCCAAGTGCAACTGACAATGGGCAAAACTGCAATCCAGATTGTAGCTTGCTACAGACCACCTTCCCTGCCCCAAGACCCCCACTCCTTGTTCCTCGAGGCACTGGAAAACATGAGAGTCCAACCAAACACCCTAATTCTGGGTTGCTTCAATTACCCAAACATCAACTGGGAAAACTACTCAAGCAGAAATACCTTTGCCCAACGCTTCCTGGAATATATTAACTCAAATGCCCAGAACCAGCTTATCAACACCCTCACAAGGGGCAACAATATACTGGACCTGGTCATCACCAACATGGGGGACAAGTGCTCCATATCTGAAGTAAATTCCTCGTTGGTTAGATCAGACCATAAACTCATCACCCTCGATATCCACATACCCCCCCCCCCCCCCCAGGAAACCACAGTGAAAAACTTCTCCAAAGCAAACTTTATGCTACTTAAGACAGAGGTGGCAAACTTAGTTACTCTCATGCAGAACGACAACTTGGTTGAATCTGCTGTAGCCTACACAGAAGCACTCTACAAGCACTTGCATGAGTGTATGGACCGTGCTATCCCGAACAAAAACCAAGACCCATTCCTCCAAAAAAAGGAAACCAGTCTGGTGGACCCCGGCCGTAAGCAAGCTCTATAATAGAAGGAAGAAATTATTACAAAAAAAGAGTAAAAATCCAAGAAGGGAAGCGCTCCCTGACCAACCTCAGCAAAAAGCTAAGATCCCTTATTAAATCCTCAAAGGCGAGCTTTGAAAGAAAAATCGCAACGGACACCAAGGGCAACCACAAAGCATTTTTTAGCTATGTCAGACACCTACATGGCAACTCTCAGATCTGCTCTGAGCTACAACATAACAGTTCAAAATTCAGGGAACCAACTGTTATCGCCATTATACTGGCAGATAGGTTCAGTTCAAAATTTACCCCTCGCTCACCCCCTAAAGGGCCCATATCTATACTAGAAGATTGTGCTGCCCCCATAATCTCAAACACCCAGGTGAGAATGGCACTTTCTAAAGCAAAAAACACAGCATCCATGGGACCAGACAGCATCCCTGGCTGCGTGTTACATGACCTCCAAAACAAACTAATCCCTCACCTAAGTGCCATGTTCAACCTCAGCCTCGCCTCAGGCTATGTGCCCACTGAGTGGTGCATGGCAACGGTCGTCCCGCTTCACAAGGGAGGAGCCACCACCGACCCCGGGAACTATTGCCCCATCAGCCTGACGAGCCTCATCTGCAAGGCCATGGAGCGCATCGTTATGGAACTCATAAACAACAACATTGGGAACCTACAGACCCTGGACCCTACTCAGTTTGGTTTTGTAAAGGGCAGGTCATGTCTTCTAAACCTGGTTGACTTCTTCGAGACAGTCACCAAAGCAATTGATGAAGGAAAGGTGGTCCACATGGCATACCTTAACCTTGCGAAAGCATTTGATACCATTCCCCACCCGGGAATTATAGACAAACTCACTAACCTAAATATAAACCCCTACATTACAAGATGGGTTGCTAACTGGCTCACGGACAGAACCCATACAGTGAAAATAGGAAACGCTAAGTCCGACTCCAAACAGGTGACAAATGGAGTACCCCAGGGCTAAGTCTTGAGACCTCTCCTGTTCGGTATTTACTTCTCCGAGGTACAAGTAAACACAGGGGGATTATGGCTAACAAAGTTCACAAACAACTGCAAACTGGGTGCCATAATAGAGACTCCTGCTGACGTAGATATCCTTCAGAAGGGTCTCACTGAAACAGATACATGGTACCAAAATCATGGCCTCAAGCTAAATGCCAAAAAGTGCATTGTCATTCCTTTTGGGAAAAACCAAGTACCTACGAGTTAACCACATAGGTGGCAGCTCACTTAACACGGAGAGTGTGATAAGAGACCTAGGGACCCAGGTGGACAGTAACCTCTCCTTCGATAACCACATCGCTAAGGTGGTTAGAAAATACTTCTACATGGCCCACCTTATCACAAAGGGGTTTGCATCTAGAAAAAAGGAAGTTATTGTCCCACTCTACTCATCACTCATTAGACCCATTATTGAGTTCAGTGCCCCTTTTTGGATGTACCTTACTAGACACCTGCATACAACTGGAGAGGCCTCAAAAATACCTCACCAAGAGGTTAACGGGCCTAAAACAGATGCCCTATGCCACCAGGCTAAAAAAACTTAAACTGTACTTGGTTGCATACCGGCTACACAGAGGTGATCTCTGCCAGACATACAAGGCTATGTCAAACCCTGAATTGCTGGAAATGCTCCACCTAAGGAAAACCCAGTCTGCCCGAGCTACATGCTCTAGGGACCTTAACCTGACCTCTACAATAAACAGGACTTGTTGGAGGGACAGATTCATGTCCCAGAGACTCCCCCTGCTCTGGAGTAAGGTCCCCATATATGTGAGGCAGAGCTCCTCATTAGCACTCTTCAAGAAGAATCTTGATGAGTGGATAGGGAACAGGAAATTCACCCCGGGAATCACTTCTGTGGCCCTGCTTGACAGAGGCACAGGTAACTAAATCACATGGGAGGTGCAAGCCGAAACATTTTGCTTAGGCTTAATTATGCCATAAGGCCAGTAGCCTACTACCTACCTATGAACCTATGGATAAGAGGGTAGTGACAATATTTAGATTATTGGTTAAGAGGGTAGTGACAATATTTAGATTACTGGATAAGAGGGTGGTGACAATATTTAGATTACTGGATAAGTGGGTGGTGACAGTGTTTAGATTACTGGATAAGCAGGTGGTGACAGTATTTAGATTAGTGGTTAAGAGGGTTGTGACGGTATTTGGATTAGTGGTTAAGAGGGTTGTGACGGTATTTGGATTACTGGTTAAGAGGGTAGTGACAGTATTTAGATTACTAGTTAAGATGGTAGTAACAATATTTCGATCATTAGCTAAGATGGTAGTGATGGTATTTAGATTACTGGATAAGCGAGTGGTGACAGTATTTAGTGGCCAAGACGGTAGTGGCAGTATTTAGATTACTGGATAAGACTTGATTACTGCTGTACAGTATTCTGGGTTTTCCTTGATAATCACATACACTTTGCAACTTAAGTGATGTAAACTGTAGGTAGCTAAATTTTGCCTACTAAATCCAGTATTTGATTATTTTGAAGTGTGCACTTCACAGATTCAAAAAAATGAAGGCAGTTCGATGTACAGTGAATGAGGTGATAAATCCATTGAGGATTACCAGCAGAAAGATACAAGGAAGGACTTTTAATTTTTACAGTTTATTGGCTATTATTAAAATGGAATACATGTTGCCAGAATTTAAATGTTGCAGCTACATTATTTATTAAAGAAGATTGTTTTGTACTGATTTATTATATTGGTGAAAGATTAACATGTTTAAAACTTTATTGAAGGCGTACCAGTCAGAATTTGTTTTTATTTTTGTCATTGTTTATTTTGGATGATTAGCTGTATCTGCTTATATTTGTTTTTATGAGCTCAGTCAGAGACTCTCTTAAAAAATCTGTAAGTCACTGAATACAGAATTTTGGAGTCGTAGTATTTAGATGTTCGTTGTGTTTCACTGTTGCAGTCATTATATTTGGGTAATCTGCTGACACATTGCCCTCAGTCGGCCTGATTAACAAAGTCTTGGATCCTGCGTCGGTTGCTGTCCCTTCTTTCATGACATCAGATCATCAGGGGTATAAAACATGCAGCCGATGTCATTTTCATCAGTCTTTCTTGGCGTGTGGTGCCCGAAGCAGAAGCAGTTCGCAAGTGCCAGTCAGCCGACTCCTGAAATTTTCGTTTTCGAGTTTCAGAACCGAAGTCTTCAACCTAAAGCTAAGTACCCCGTTGGGGAAACTTTTTCTTGCTCCTTACCGATGTCAGTAAAAGTTAATAATTGTATTATTCGTGGGAAGCAAATACCTCATAAGGATTTTCATTTGTACTGTATTCCTTGCCTAGGCCCTGACCACAACGTGCCTTGCTGTCGGTTTTGTGCTAAATTTAATCAACGCACTATTAAGCGTCGGTATATTTTTTGCATCTAAATATTTTGGCTCAAGATTTAATTATCCTGAAATGTCGTCCGTTAGCAATCCGACTACCGGAATTCACAAAAAACGCAAAGAAAAAGACAGAGACAGACCGTAGAGGTCCAAAACCAATGATGAAGCTTCTCCTAAGCCAGTCGCCGGTTCGCTGATATTCAGTGAGGTGCTTTCGCAGCCCCTGATACCCGCTACTTTTGATTCGCAGGCCTCTACTGAGACCCATTCGGAGTCCGGTATGCAGCGAGACACTCTTTAAGTATGGGTCCAGAGCCACTGAGCAGGCACCGGCTTCTGAGGGTGTTTTCAGGCCTAAAGATTTGTATATTAAACCGACGTCATCTTCAAAACCAAGGCCAAAACCAACTTCTGTGTCTAAAAAAAAACGATGCTTGGGCCACGTGCACAGGCCCCTATGCCTAAAAATCAAATGATCAAAATGGCTAAGGATTTAATTACCTTGATCAGAGGTTCCCAACCCCCTCCTGCTAAGAGGCCTAGGCAGGGCACTGATTATGAAATCTTCAGATCAGGTTTCCATTTCTTCTGATTCCTCTTCTGATCAGGAATTTTCTATTCCACCTTATGAGGACTCTGATGCAGAGGAATCCATCCCTTCTGCTTCTCCTCCTGAGGATTTTTCTTTTGGAGAAACTTTGCATACCTTAAGGGAACATTTTCATTGGGAGAGTCAGGATTTTTCAGAATCCAAAAAGAGGCTTGGGGATTTCCTTCTTCATCCTCAACATAGGCCTTTGGCTATACCTCCAGTTCTAGACATTGTTGATGATGTTTTTTTCAGAATCCAGCATGACTCCTGATTCCCTGCCTCCGGCTCCTAGTAAGCCAGACAGATATTAGATGGTTCCTGACTCCCACAAATTTCTTTTTAAAAACCCTGCTGCTGACCCTGAAACAAGTTCTCAGGGTCCCAAGGGTGTTGAGGCTTCTACTGCTAAAAATCCTACCCCTTCTGATAGAGACTCCAGGGCGCTGGATAGATGGGGTAAGAAGGTTTACACGTCCGCAACTGTGGCAGTCAGGGCTTTAAACTGTCAATTTCATATGCTTAAATATCAGCAGCATGTCATGGGCTTACATAAACAGAAAATGATGTTGATTTCTGACTGTGTGGAAAATAGAGAGTTACAGGATTTATTGCATTCAGCTGAACAAGTTGGAAAGCATACTTTGCAATGTGGTTTTGATTCCTTGGAGGCCTCTTGCAGAGCTGCTGTAACTGGATCTGTGATAAGAAGGCATGCTTGGCTCAAGGAGCAAAATCTGCCTGATCATGTTAAAAGCAAAATTGTTGGATGCTCCTTTACAACTGGACAGTCTATTTGGTAATAAGGCAGAAGAAGTTTTGAAAAAGATGGAAGACAAAGCTAACTCTATGCAAACTGTAAAAGATTTCCTACAAGTGCAGCCACCCAGGTTCAGTAGGCACTGGCCTACTAAGAACTGGCCCTTTCCAGTACCAACCAGAGCCACTCAGGTCAAACCCAGACACTCCAAAGGCTCCAGGTTTCAGTCACAAGGAACTTACAGAACAAAACAATGGGGTGCCTCCACCTCCAAATCTGGAAGTAACAAGGCACCTCCATACGATAAACAGTCTCAATAACTTTCCTCTGCCATTTCCAAGCACTTATCTTTTGGCAGCCCCTTTGGGGGGAAAACTAGCACTTCATGCACAAAATTGGCATCTAATTACCCAGGGCAAGTGGGTTTTAAATATAGTATCCCAGGGATACAGATTTCATTTCCACACTTGCCAGTTGCAAACGGATAGTCAGATCTGCCTCCAAATCAGTGGGCAGAGGCCCAGAAACAAGTTATGTCCCTCATGAATATGGGGGCTATTCAACCAGTACCAGAAAAGGAAAAGGGACAAGGTTTTTATTCAAGACTTTTCCTGGTACCCAGAAAAGACAAATCATGGCGTCCAATTCTGGACTTATCCATTCTAAATACTTTCCTGGACATTCCAAAATTCAAGATGCTGACTCTACATCAGTTACTGCCTATGCTAGGCAAGGATGCATGGTTGGTAAGTCTAGACTTAAAAGAGGCTTACCTGCATATCCCAATCAGGGAATCTTGCAGAAAATACCTCCGCTTCAAAGCAGGCTATTTGCATTACCAGTTCTCTGCACTGCCCTTTGGCTTATCTACTGTACCCAGGGTCTTCACAAAGTGCCTGGCACCAGTAATTGCATTTTGCAGACAAAGAAACATTCAAATTTATTCTTATCTGGACGATTGTCTAATTCAGGCAGAAAACAAGGACACTCTTCTACAGCATCTGGCGTTTGTAAAAAGGCTTCTAATTTGCCTAGGGTACACCATCAACAAAAAGAAATCACAACTGGTGCCCTCTCAAAAAATTATATTCCTGGGCGCAAGCTTGAATACAACTGCCCAGATGACTTACCTCATGCCAGAAAAACAAATCCAATTGATGACTTACTTCAAACAAATGTCCACAAAAACCCAGTTATCTGCAAGACAAATTCTGCAGGCCTTGGGGTTCATGGCTTCCTGCATTCTTCTAATTCCATATGCAAGACTGCATATGAGGAAACTTCAATGGTACCTAAAAAGCTTATGGGAGTCAACATTGTCACAGCCTGGAAACAATGATTCCTATCATTCTTTGCCTGCAGCAAGAGTTCCTATGGTGGGCAGAGGCCTGTCACCAAAACAAGGGATTGTCATTCATTCCACCCCCTGCCACCCAAACCTTGACTACAGACGCATCAGACTATGTGTGGGGGGGGGCGCATCTGGCAGGGAGATGCATTCAGGGCGAATGGAGCCCAAATCAAATGCACCTGCATATCAACCAGAAAGAGATGCTAGCTGTACAGAATGCTCTGACAGCTTTCAAGGACTTTCTTCATCCAGAGCAACTACTGATAAAGACAGACAACATCACAGTCATGTAGTACATAAACAAGCAGGGGGGGTATCCATTCCTACCCCCTTTGCAGACTAGCTATGGCTTTGTGGGACACAGCCTTGACTTACCAAATACATCTACAAGCTCATTTCCTGCCAGGAAAGCAAAATACTCTGGTAGACGAACTAAGCAGAAATCTTATGGACCCACATGAATGGAAACTGGATCCGCAAATCTTCAGCATGTTGACATGCAAATGGGGGAGCCCAGACATAGATCTTTGTGCCTCACCCCAAAACTATCAGTTGGACAAATTCTACACAAGAATCCATCACAAAAAAGCTTGGAAAGTGGATGCTCTATCCTTCAGCTGGAAAAACCTATCAGTCTATGCATTTCCCCCTCTGCCTTTGCTCTCCAAGGTATTACTAAAAGTCAGACAGGAAAAACCAAAAATAATTCTGATTGCTCCAGACTGGCCTCGCCAACACTGGTACCCACTCCTACACAATTTGTCACACCTTCCTCTGTGGTACCTGCCTCAGACACCTTATCTACTGTCTCAACAGAACTTTCAAATTCTGCACACTCCGCTCCAAACTCTGAATCTTGCAGCATGGCTAATCAACTAATCTCACCAGTTACATCTCTCAGCAAACCTGTGATGAATGTCATTTTGGGGGCTAGAAGTCCTAGTACTAGAAAATCTTATGCTGATAAATGGAAAATATTCTGTGCCTGGAATCAGGCACAAGGAATAAGCACAGCAATGCCAAATATTCTTCAGATTCTGCAATATTTAACTGAGATGCTTCACAAGGGCCTATCTTTCTCTTCCATAAAAATCCATGCCTCTGCCATTTCAGCTCATTACAACACAGAGCCTCCCCACTTTTCTCATCCCCTGCTAAAGCAGTATCTTAGAGGTGCCAAAAATTTAAGACCTCCCAGGAGAGCACCAACTCATGCATGAGACCTCAATTTTGTGTTGGAAAAGCTCACCCTACCTCCTTTTGAGCCAGCTGCTACTGCGGACATAAAATTTCTCTCTTGGAAGACCGCTTTTCTTTTAGCAGTCACTTCAGCTAGAAGGATTTCAGAACTACAGGCTCTCATGGCAGTGGAACCTTTTATTATTTTCTACCCGGACAGGGTAGCGCTCAGGACCATTCCATCCTTTATGCCTAAAGTGGTATCTAGTGTGGCTCTCAATCAGACCATTCATATGCCAACTTTTTTTCCAAAATCCACAGAACAAGGGAGAGCGGATTCTGCATTCATTGGATGTACACAGACAACTAAGATGTTCTTCGTGTTTCACTGTTGCAGTCATTACATTTGGGTAATCTGCTGGCAGGTTGCCCTCAGTCGGCCTGAATTCCAAAGTCTTGGGTCCTGCGTCGGTTGCTGTCTTCTCTTCCATGACGTCAGGTCGTCAAGGGTATAAAACATGCAGCTGACGCCATTTTTTTGTCTTTCTTGCCGCGCGGTGCCCGAAGCAGAAGCATTTCTCAAGTGCTGGTCAGCCGACTACTGAAATATTCGAGTTTGAAGTCTTCACTAAAGCTAAGTACCCCGTTGGGGAAACTTTTTTCTTGCTTTTTACCAATGTCAGAAAAAGTTAATAATTGTATTACTTGTGGGAAACAAATACATCATAAGGATATCCATTTATACTGTATTCCTTGCCTAGGCCCTGATCACAATGTGCCTGGCTGTCGGTTTTGTGCTAGATTTAACCAACGCATTATTAAGCATTGGTATATTTTTGCATCAAAGTATTTTGGAAACAGATTTAACTACCCAGAAATGTCATCGGATAGCAATCCGACTACTGGATTACATAAAAAACGCAAAGAAAAGGACAGAGAAAGGTAGTTGAGATCCAAAACAGACGACGAAGCTTCTCCTAAGCCAATCACCGGTTCGCTGGTACTCAGTGAGGCGCTTTCGCAGCCCCTGATACCCGCTACCTATGAGTTGTAGGCCTCTACCGACACCCATGTGGAGTCTGGCATGCCGCAAGATACTCAAGGTATTGGTCCGACAGATGTATCTCCCTTGGATGGGTTCGGAGCCGCTGAGCAGGCACCGGCTTCTGCGGGTGTATTCAGACCTCAATATTTGTATATCAAACCGACAACAGCTGCAAAACCAAAGACAAAAGCAACTTCTAAAACTGAAAAACTAACGCATGAGCCACGTGCACAGGCCTCTATGCCTAAAAAAAGATGGTCAAAATGGCTGAAGACCTTATTACCTTGATCAGGGGTACCCATCCCCCTCCAGATAAGAGGCCTAGGCAAGACACTGATTATGAATCTTCAGATCAGGTTTCTATTTCTTCTGATCGGGAATTATCTATACCTCCCTATGAGGATTCTGAAGCTGAGTAGTCTATTCCATCTGCATCTCCTCCTGAGGATTATTCATTTGGAGAAACCTTGCATACTTTGAGGGAGCATTTTCACTGGGAGAGTCGACTTTTCAGAGTCAAAAAAAGAGGCTCAGGGATTTCCTTCCTGTCCCTCAGCACAGGCCTTTAGCCATTCCCCCTGTTTTAGACATTGTGGATGATGTATTTTCAGAGTCAAGCTTGACCCCTGACTCCTTACCCCCAGCTCCCAGTAAGCCTGACAGATATTACAGGGTCCCTGACACACACAAATTTTTATTTAGAAACCCTGCTGCTGATCCTGAAACTATTTCACAGGGTCCAAAGGGAGTTAAGGCCTCAACAGCAAAAAATACTACCCCCTCTGACAGATTTTCAAGGGCACTGGACAGGTGGGGAAAAAAGGTTTATACATCTGCAACCTTGGCAATCAGGGCCTTAAACTGTCAATTTCATATGCTTAAGTACCAACAACATGTTATGGGATTGCTGAAACAGAAAATTATGTTGATTTCAGAATGTGCAGAAAATAAAGAATTGCAGGAATTATTGCATGCAGCTGAAAAAGTTGGAAAGCATACTTTGCAATGTGGTTTTGATTCCTTAGAGGCCTCCTGCAGGGCCGCAGTTACTGGATCTGTGATTAGGAGGCATGGCTGGTTAAAGGAACAAAGTTTGCCTGATCATGTTAAAGCAAAATTGCTAGATGCACCTTTACAGCATGATTCTCTGTTTGGTATTAAGGCAGAAGAGGTTTTAAAGAAAATGGAAGACAAAGCTAAGTCTATGCAAACTGTTAAAGACTTCTTAACAAGTGCAGCCACCAAGATTCAGTAGACACTGGCCTACAAAAAATTGGTCCTTTCCTGTATCAGACAGAGCTCAAAGGGGCAAATCCAGATGCCATAAGGGTTCCAGACACCAGGCGCAAGATTCATACAGGTCAAAGCAATGGGGCGCTTCCACCTCCAAACCTGGAGGAGATAAAGCGCAAACCTACAGAAAGCAATCCCAATGACTTCCCTCTGCCTACACCAAGCACTTATCTTTTGGCAGCACCCATAGGGGGAAAATTAGCACTTTCTGCTCAAAATTGGCAGTTAATAACCCAGGACAAGTGGGTACTAAACATCGTTTCACAGGGATACAGATTCCATTTCCACACTCTGCCAATGGCAAATGGTTGGCCAGATCTGCCAAAAAATCAATGGGCAGAGGCACAGAAACAGGTTACGTCCCTCATGGATATGGGGCCATTCAGACAGTACCAGAACAGGAAAAAGGACAAGGTTTTTACTCAAGACTGTTCTTGGTACCCAGAAAGGACAAGGCCTGGCGGCCAATGTTGGATTTATCGATTTTGAACACATACCTGGACATTCCAAAATTCAAAATGCTGACTTTGCAGCAGCTACTGCCCATGCTGGGCAAGAATGCTTGGCTGGTGATTTTAGACTTAAAAGAAGCATACCTGCATGTCCCAGTAAGACAGTCGTGCAGAAGATACATCAGATTCAAGGCTGGCTTAATGCATTACCAATTCTCTGCCCTGCCCTTTGGCTTATCTACTGTGCCCAGGGTCTTTACAAAGTGCCTGGCACCAATAATTGCATTTTGCAGACAAGAATACAAATATGCCCTTACTTGGGCGACTGCTCATTCAAGCAGAGAACAAGGACACTCTTCTTCGACACCTGGCATTTGTGAAAAGGCTTCTAACATGCCTAGGGTACACAATAAATGAAAAGAAATTACAACTGGTACCTTCTCAAAAGATAACATTCCTGGGTGCAAGCTTGAATACAACTGCCCAGATGGCTTACCTCACACCAGACAAGCAAAGGCAACTGACTACTTACTTCAAACTGATGGCAACAAAAACCCAGTCTTCTGCAAGACAGATTCTGCAGGCTCTGGGCTTCATGGCATCCTGCATCCTACTGATTCCATATGCAAGACTGCATATGAGGAAACTTCAATCGTACCTAAAAAGTTTATGGAGTCAACATTCACACAGTCTGGAAACAATGATTCCTCTCATTCCCTGCCTGTAACAGGAGTTTCTATGGTGGGCAAAGGCATGTCACCAAAATATGGGACGGCCCTTCACTCTACCCCCTGCCAGCCAAACCTTAACAACAGATGCATCAGATTATGCCTGGGGGGCCCACATGGCAGGAAGATGCATTCAGGGCATATGGACACCAAAACAAATGCATCTACATATCAACCAGAAAGAGATGCTAGCTGTTCAAAATGCCCTAACAGCCTTCAAGGACTTACTTCATCCAGGACAACTACTGATAAAGATGAACAACACCACAGTCAAGTGGTATATAAACAAGCAAGGGGGCACGCACTCATACCCCCTTTGCAGATTAGCCATGGCACTGTGGGACACAGCTTTGACCTACCAAATACATCTTCAAGCTCAATTCCTGCCAGGAAAACAAAACACTCTGGCAGATGATTTAAGCAGAAACCTTATGGATCCTCACGAGTGGAAACTAAATCCACAGGTCTTCAGCATGATAACAGAGAAATGGGGGAGCCCAGACATAGATCTATTTGCCTCTACCCAAAATTATCAATTGAAAAGTTTCTGCACAAGGACTTATCACACACAAGCATGGAAAGTGGACGCCCTATCCTTCAGTTGGAAAAACCTATCAGTTTACGCCTTTCCTCCTCTGCCTCTTCTACCCAAGGTCCTCCTAAAAGTCAGACAAGAGAAGCCAAAGATGATATTAATTGCCCTGGACTGGCCCCGCCAATACTGGTACCCAATCCTAAGGAACTTGTCTCATTACCCAGCTTAGACCTTGCCTCAAAGACCACAACTACTGTCCCAGCAAAACAATCAGATCCTGCACAATCAACTACAGACTCTGAACCTGGCAGCATGGCAAATCATGTAGTCATACAAACAACACCTCTCAGTAAAGCTGTGATGGGTGTCATTTTGGAAGCCAGAAGGCCTAGTACTATAAAAGTCCTATGCCGACAAATGGTAAGAGATTCTCTGCTTGGAATCAAGCACAAGTAACTGATGCAGCAGAACCAAATATTCCTCAGATATTACAATACTTAACTGAGATGCTTGACAAAAGTCTATCTTTCTCATCAATCAAAATCCATGCCTCTGCCATTTCGGCTCATTACAATACAGAGCCACCAATCTTCTCTCATCCATTAATAAAGCAGTATCTTAGAGGAGCCAAAAATTTAAGGCCTCCTAGAAGATCACCATTACCTGCATGGGACCTCAGTTATGTGTTGGAAAAGCTCACCCTGCCTCCATTTGAACCAGCTGCTACTGCTGATATAAAGTTCTTATCATGGAAAACAGCTCTGCAACTAGCAATTACTTCAGCAAGAAGAGTTTGAGCTACAGGCCCTCATGGCTGTAGAGCCTTTTATCATATTTTACCCAGACAGGGTGTCTCTGAGGACAAATCCTACTTTTATGCCTAAGGTGGTTTCCAGTGGGGCTCTTAACCAAACAATTCATCTGCCAACTTTTTATCCAAATCCGCAGAACAAGGGGGAGAGAATTATGCATTCCTTAGACGTACAAAGACAGCTGAGATTCTACTTGAGCAGGACTAAAGCTCTAGCAGGATCAGAAGGAAAGGCTATTTCAAAGCAGACAGTTTCAAAGTGGATAAGCCACTGCATCCATTTCTGCTACTTACACCATGGTAAACCTGTGCCCAAGGGCATTAGGTCTCATTCCACCAGAGCTGCAAGCTACTTCAGCAGCCTTTCTCAGAGGAGTACCAACCAAAGACATTCTAGAGGCTGCTACTTGGAGTTCTGTTCACACCTTTACGAAGCATTACCATTTGCCTCTCTATTCTAAGTCTAGGGCAGGCTTTGCCACTGCAGTGCTGCAGGGCCTTATAGCCACACCTAATGCTGTTTAGCTCCAGCCTCCCAACCATAGCTTTGGGATTCTACCCAAATGTAATGACTGCAGCAGTGAAACACGAAGAACATAGTACAGTTGTGTGCACTTAACCATGAATGTAGATGTTTGAGTGTATTCACTGTTGCAGTCGAGGTTACCCTGTCATTCTGAAGTTTATCTTTCCTTCTCTATCTTCTACAACCTATGTGGTGTATTTGCTTGTAGATGAAGGTAAAGTTTATATTGATGCATGTGTGTATATATATATATATATATATATATATATATATATATATATATATATATATATATATATATATATAGGGGGATCTGACATCGGGGGCAAGAAAAAGTAAAGAAAATGGCGTCGGCTGCATGTTTTATACCCCTGACGTCATGGAAGAGAAGACACCATCCGACGCAGGACCCAAGACTTTGGAATTCAGGCCGACTGAGGGCAACCTGCCAGCAGATTACCCAAATGCAATGACTGCAACAGTGAATACACTCGAACATCTACATTTATGGTAAGTGTACACAACTGTACTATTCTACTTGAGTAGGACAAAATCTCTAAGAAAATCTGAGCAACTACTGGTGGCATTTGCTGCAGAGGCAGAGGGAAAGGCTATTTCAAAGCAAACTATTTCAAAATGAATTAGCAGTTGTATTCATTTCTGCTACATGCATCATGGTAAACCTCTCCCCAAGGGGATCAGATACCATTCCACCAGGGCTGCATCTACCTCTGCAGCCTTTCTCAGAGGGGTTCCTACCAGAGACATTCTAGAAGCTTCTACCTGGAGCTCAGTTCATACGTTCACCAAGCATTACCAGTTACCTCTCTTCTCTAAATCCAGAGCAGGCTTTGCCACTGCTGTCCTGGAGGGCCTTTTAGCTGTTCCTAATGCTGTATAATTCCATCTTCCCAACCATAGCTTTGGGATTCTACCCAAATGTAATGACTGCAACAGTGAAACACGAAGAACATAGTACAGTTGTGTACACTTACCATAAGTGTAGATGTTCGAGTATATTCACTGTTACAGTCCTGGTTACCTACCCGCCAGCCCTCTACTTTTCTCTTTTTATACCTCTTCTTTCTGTTACTATGCTCAAAAGCCTTTTTGTTGTATTTGCTTTTAATTGGAGGTATATTTTTTTGTGTTCTAAATTACATGTGTATATATATATATATATATATATATATATATATATATATATATATATATATATATATATATATATATATATATATATATATATATATATATATATATATATATATATATATATATATATATATATATTGCTCCTCAATTGAGGGGCACCTGACATCTGGGGAAAGAAAAGCTGATGAAAATGGTGTCAGCTGCATGTTTTATACCCCTGATGACCTGACGTCATGGAAGAAGGGACAGCAACTGATGCAGGACCCAAGGCTTTGTTAATCAGGCCGACTGAGGGCAACCTGCTAGCGGATTACCCAAATGTAATGACTGCAACAGTGAATACACTCGAACATCTACATTTATGGTAGGTGAACAGAACTGTACTTTCTTGAGATTGTCCTTCACATGTCATGAGCATCTGAGCATAAGGGCCACTTCTTGGCTTTAATTATACAAAGTGGGCCAACACAGACGAGAACCAAGTTATACAATAGGTCATGCATGGAACCTTATTTGCCATATTTACTCAGGTCAAGAAAACATGTTGATTTTTGTTCTTAAGTTATTCAGCTGAAGATTTGCTATAGAAATCGGAAAAGCTGGTAGCACAAGACAGACTTTGGCAAATCTGTCAGATGTGTCAAATAGGGGTGCATTTTTAGTCTTTAAGTGGGCAAGTTGTTTGGTAATGTAATATCAATGTATAAGAGGACAGTGGAGTTAGTGTCCATGCTAAGTTCTTATCTATATGCTTTCCTCCATCTCTTGTCACATGGCTTTGTCTTCTAGACATGTACCATCTGTCAATTCCTTCACCTCCTACCTCTGTTCTCATTGTCACTTGCTGTTCAGGTGATTAGAAACTAAGGTAATCCAGTAAAATGTAGTAGAAAACAGGGACCATCACACAAGGTCATTGGTTACTGAGAGATATGTTGTTCTTTGTAACTAGTTTGCTGACCACTGACCATTATGTGCAGTAATGTCTGCCGTACACAAGTAGCCAAGACGGTAACAGATTAGTACTGGTTTAGTGGATTTTTATCTCATTGTCCTTTACCAGAGAGGCTTCGCTGCCAGCTGCATACAGGGGAAAAGTATGTTGATGGTGATTCAAAAACATGAGGATTGATTCACCTGGGTGTTGAAGGAGCTGGGAAGGAGGGGAGTGATGTTCTCCTGTTCTATTAGGAAGGTGAGGTGCACATGTCCAGTGTATATTTCCTATGTAAGACTGTCCTGTGGACTCACAAGGGCACACAGAAGTTCTTGTTTCAAGGGAGGTACAGCCTTCTTAGAAGTGACTTCACTTTATAAATGCCTAATGCATGCATGACCCTGAGTGGGCCTCATTTCCCTAAGAAAGACAAATCTACCACCTCTGCCACTCAGTACTAAACCATGAAAGAAATTCATGGGCTATAGGGCTATTGTCTCCCAGCAGAGTAAACAGGTGGATAGAGAGGATTCTTGATGGTGACCAGAAAGACAGGAAGAAAGATGAGAACCTACACTATCACTGTGGGGGAAGGCTACATCAGCTGATCAGTCTGAACCCCCCCTCACTCTTCTGGTTGCTCTATACTCAGACTTGTGACTAGTGTGAGTCAGTGACAACAGAGTTCGGTACCTCGCTTCTGTAGCATTAAAGGGGAAGAAATACAGCAGGTGCACTATGAAGACCTGATGACTCTCTATGTAAACTTAACTTTCTTCTAAGTAGTATTTTGACAAATAGGGGATTATGTTGTCTTTTCAGAGAAATGACTGATTCCCCTGTCTTAAACATGCAATAAATTCCTTTACATAAATGTCTTTGAGCTTCCCTGTTATATGACCATTCAGCTGTTAGGTAACATGTTAAGTGACTCATCTTTTCTAACACTTCTATCTGTGAATATATTCACTATGTTGGTCTTGTACTGTACTCTTATGCACCTTTGAAGGTACTGGCAGGCCTGCAGTGAGTGGAGATTCATTCCTGTGCGCTTGGAGAACCCTAGTATATTTTATTTTTATTTATTCTTTGTTGAGCAAGTTAGTATCAGTAGGTTAGAAGCCTCTCTTCAGGTAAGAGCTGAGATGGTATTTATACTACTAGTGGAAATTTGGTCAGGATATCGGGGAAATTCCCCTACTTTTTTCAGTAGGTGTCATGAGATCTTTTGCATCCACTTGAACTGCCATCAACTCAAGGGGATGGGGTCTCAGTTTAACTTCTCTTCCAAAGAACAGTCCACTCAGGAGTGCAGCCACCCCCGTTATGTTGCACTGCAGTGTTAACAGTCGATCCACCTGGTATGTGAATTGAAACCCCAGCCTCCTGCACCAAAGATGAGTGTGCTACCTGTTGCACCACTAACTCTTGTATCTTTCGGCTTTTCCCGGTTAGGGGTCGCCACAGCGGAACTCCGGCCCGCTAATGATTGGCAGTAGATTTTTACGTACCGAGTTGCCAGCTCTGACGCACAACCTTCAACGAAGGTACGCCCATTCACGCATGTCTCCACACAGAAGACGCTCTAGCTGAGAATCGAACAGGACAACGTCTTATTGTGAGGTGACAATGCTACTGCAGCACCACCACCTCTGCTCTGCAGATTTCAGAAAGTTCCCCAGGTTGTAGACAGGCTTAGACTATGGGCAGACGTCTGAGAGCAGTGTTTACGTGTAACTGACAAACCCGGTTTTAAGAACTATGTGGGATAATGCTCTCTTTTCTCAGTCAGCTATGAGCGTCAGGTGCCACTTTGGCTCTGGCAATCAAAGGGATGTGTAAATAGTATATTAGGTGCATCTGCAGTCATAAAACTATTTTCCCTTCTGACATTATTTCCATGCATATTCACTGGGTGCTCTTTGGAACCCCACAAATAGGGGGTAAAATCCCATGGGGAATGCTGTTTGGTTGACAGATAGTTACTTAAGGCAAAATCACAATGACTTTTTCTTTGGAAGAGTGCTACTTTTTTTAAATGTTTATTAGTCTGACATCTTTCTGGAATTGGCTATGGTCATTAGGTGTACATTAAATAACAGCTGCAGCCTTCATCTAAGACATAGTTTCATTTTTCACATTTTAATCTTCTTTTATTATATCCACATGGTTCACTAATACCATAAAGCTGTTCTGCAACTAGACTGAGACATTCTCTTCCAGCATAAACTTACGTCCAGTTCTGTGGCGCCATCTGGCTGCTAGGTATTTCATTGTAGTTTTTCTTCACAAAAGTCAGAGATGCGATTTGTGAGAGAATAAACAGCCAGTGGGCATTTTTGGGACGAGGTAAACAGCCAGTGGGCATTTTTGGGACGAGGTAGAAAACTTAAGATTGGCAAATAGGACTATATGCAAACACTGTGTAGACAGGTCATTGCATTATTCAGAATAGTTGCATGTTGGTAAGTATTTTATCAGTTAAAATATATGCACCAAGTGTTATTTGATGGGCACATGGATTTATTTATCCTTGCATACACCTTACACATAACGTTTACAGACACATATATTGTTTAAAATGTAAGATGCATGTTCCTCCTGAATTGTATGCCACTGCTTTTAAGTTTCTTCATTGTATAACATGGTACTAGTTGGGGTGGGGTTTGAAATTGTTCGGGATGAACTAGGATGGTGTAGTTTGTAATAACTGGCAAAATAAAACTTCCAATAGTTGCTGGAGAATGTCGATTATTTCTTTGTTTATATGTTTGATACTTGATAGGCTGATTGGTCTCACAGACCCTTTTCAGCCATTTGGCCACCATGAAGTGGCAACAGTATATTCAGTATGTTGCTAGATGTTTAATGTTAAATAATGAGTTCATACATGAACACCTGAAAAATAGAAACATACAATGATCAGATACACATTAGGTGTGTTGCAAAGGGCTCAGATACAGTTAAGTGTTCTAAAATCTGGATTAAAAATGAATGAATACATGAAGTCTGAAAAATATGCATCCTGTATACTATGATTTTTACCAGAATTATTTAGTTGTGAGAGATATTCGACAAATGTTTTGGTCCATTGAAACTGTATTATATAAATTACACTAAAATCCGAAATACAAGTCATTTCATGTGTAATGAATGCCTTGAAGGCAAGGAAAACATAAGAATATTTAGGGCTGAGCATGATATTACATTGTCTTAAGATCCAGGCTGCATTAAAATACATTTTATAGACCTTTGGGTAGGCTCAATTGGACGAGGAGCTAGGCTAATATTACGTGGTAATTGGGTAATGTCAAGTTAGAGTTGATGTACCCAGATAATGAAAAATATGCTTTTCTCATCTTCTCTGTAATGTTAGTGTTTTTGTGTCGCTGTAAGTAGTTAAGATGGCCTGAATAGGAGCTGCTGTGCTGATGTGGTTTTGTTTTACTGAATGTTTTTGCTGTCATGATACAATTCTGTTGGACACAGTGTTTGGAGTGGAAAGGACATTTACTGTTTTAATATGTTTCTACTGGCATTTAGCAAGCGCACTGTGTGATTTCTTTCTTTTTTAATTGTGCCTTGCAAGCGCTTCAGTTTCATGGCTTGCAAAACATGGTGTGAAGTCTCTCTCATTTTGGCCTTCAGAGACTTCTGTATTACTGGGAGATGGCAGTTTTCAGCACCCCGCAGTGAAATTCTGATACATGAGTTTGTAGTTGCTTATGATTATGTGTAAACGTCACTCATTACTGCGCTTGATTTCACTTTCATTTTCTAGTTTTCATCAAGCTCCCTCTCATCTCATATTGTGTGCTCATGTTGCCGAAGCGACATTAAAACATGTCATCAGTTTGCCTTTTGCACTGATGTCCTTTGATTTTTGTTCACAGCTCTTTTATACAGCAAACATTTGTGTCACATTTAAAAGAGTGTCTTATTTAGCACTTTGTCAAGCAAGACTCAAAATGAGGAATACTCCTCACAATGAGGTATACTTAATAGCATGTGTATATATTTCAGTGGGTACCTACCTAGGTTTAAAACTGTTTATCCATGCTGTGAGTAAAATGACTGTCCTGTTTAATTAGGTTTCTAATGTAAAGTCGTACAATTCTGAAATATAGCTCTTGCACTCATGATTCCACAGACAGAGAAAAATATGAGTAATTTGCGTGAAACTTCACAAAAAGCAAGACTAGCTTGCAGAGATAGTACAAAAACAGGTTTGGGAAGAAATCAGTGAGAGTGTTCTACTTAAATCATATTTGTACTTGGCACCCTTAGTGATGGTTTAAAGGAAAGAAAAAAATCCCCTGTGATGAGAAGAATTTAACATTTTAGAAAACTCCCCTTTTACAAGCATTAGTATTATAAGAAACGTATCTAAATATGCCAGTATCTACCTTAAAGTAGAGGTTACTGCAGATCATAGGGTGTAAGAAACTTATATAAGTAGATTAACAAGTCTGAATCAGACAGTATAAAATCCTGGATGCCTATCATAGTATCACTGAGTTGCTGTGCCATTTATATTTAATAGAAATGTGTAAGTAATGGAATAAAGTTTATTGACTGGGCAACTGTAGTGGGGTTTTCTGTTTTGACCTAATACTTTCGGACCTAGCACTTTAAAAATTAAACTGTGATTTCAGGAGAAAAACATTGATTTCTGAAACTGATTATTATATTTCTCACTCTAAAGCCCTGACATAAAAGTCTGGGCTGCAGCATCTCAACTACCAGTGTGTACTAACTCTAAGATCACCGTACCTTTGATGTTCAAAATACTGCACACTCAAGCATAGTATGCACTCCCCCATAGTCACAGTTGCAGTTCTGTAATGTAGATAATTGCTTTTACGGTGCCTGGTTCTAGTAGTATGTAAGAAAATTATGTATATTCACTTACGATTGTTGACATATTGTCAATTGCTGTGGTATCAGTCATAGGTAAGTACTACGCTAGCTGCTCTTGTTGGCCATTTTAAGCCTAGCCGGTTTCCCTTTTGATGTTTGAATTAACTTATCCCATTTGGTGTTAGACTGGCCTTGCCCATCCCATGGTCAATAATTGTATATAACCCCTAGTGAGAATAGCTGGGATCATACCATAGATAATTTGAGGGGACCCGTGTATGGGCTAAAGCATTTAAGAGCTACCTCTGTCCATTAGTTTACAGGAAGCAGTCATGGAGTAATTCTTCTATTACCTATCTGAAGTTGCACTTAAATATGGACAAGGATGAGCTTTGTTTTACATGGATGGGGAGTCTGTTCCAGGGCAGGGAAATCCTTATGAGATGTATCTGTCCCTCCAAACAGTACTGTTAATGTTGCAGAAGTGGTTTTGAATCCTGGAGCAAGTATTTCTGATGCCATCTGACTTTGTGATGTGCAGTAGACAAAGGTCAGCTCTTAGCTGTCTGTGGGATACAGGGCTTTGGAGGTAGTCCACATATAACTTATTAGGCCTTGTATCCCTTTAGTAAGGTATCTCTATGAATGTTCCAGATGTTGCTTGTGACTTAATAGATGCATTCCAAAGGAACATTATACTCCGTGATTGGCATAATGAGGGCTGACTAAAGAAGGGGCAATGACATGTGTAGATCTAAGCGCAGTCCCTTTCACGTTGTGCTATCTAGAAGGGCTTTCTTATGACAGTGAACACATGTAGGGTGAAAGTTAGGTCACTACTACATATACGTTTCCAAATCCTGAACCGCTGGGTCAGTGCTCAGGCATATTGTCAATGTTTATATTTCTTGAGTATATGACTTCCCAAAGGATGTGGTAATGCAGTTATGTTCAGTCTGTCATTCTGCTACTATGATCAGGAACCTGCAGCTAGTTGCTGCACAGCATATATCCTAAGTGGTGCTTTCAGAAGCCTTTACATATTGCCACTAGTTTACCTTTCTCTATGCTTTTGTTTCCATAATAGTAGGTATTGTATTCAGTCTGCCACCTTTAGTATGATAATTCCTCTTTTAGTTTCTGTTCCCAGTCATTCTTATTTATTTAGCAGTTTAGTAAAGAGGGTTAAGGTTATGATCCGCAAATGAACTTAATTAAAGTCTCTCAGTCATCCCTTGCAAACTGTTAGATTCTGAGGAGATCATTAAACTAGATATTGCTACTGGATCAATCCTGAGAAGATATGTTTGTGCCCAGTAATCTTTCCCAATAAAATAGAATAAAACAAAAGAAAAAAATAAATATTTTCATCTGTATGTTTCTGCTCTTATCAGTTGCAATCTTTTCCTCCCGTATGTTAATGAGAACAAGAATAACGTTACTGTCTTAACCTTTTAAGCTTTTTCTGTTGTTTACAGGTTTTCTTAGTATGATTTGTTACTCACTTTCTATAAATGTTCATTTTTATTGAATCTGTGCACCCATTTTCCATGGGTAAACTTGACAGGAATTGAAGAGTTATAGTCCTGTTTGTTTACTGTATTGTTACAAGGTATTTATCTCTGTATTCTACAAAAAATGGTACTAACATTGTTTCTGCATGTCAGTTTTACGCAGACTGTTTCCTGATTAAAAACAGATCATTTTTATTTCACTTATAATGTTAGGGCTTTGAAACAAAGTTGCCATTGAATGTACCATATGTCAATTTAAGTTAGGCAATGATTGGCCTCCACTTACTGATAAATATCTAAAGTAAGTAATATAAAATTAAACAGCTCTGCATCAGTTTATAGTGCTCCATATTGGATTCGTTTTGGGACACTCATTTAAATATTAGTATGTCAAAATTTGGAAAATTAAGAATATATTATTGACAGGCTCGAGCCACTCCAGTAAGCGTCACTGTGTTGAAACTTGAAATATGGATATAGTATAGACAAGCTGAATATAAATACGTGTCATGAAAATCGGGAGATGATCGTGGGTGTGGGAGGTGAATAACTTGAGAGATTTAAAAAGAAAAGGACTGTTGATAAGCTTGTTGGAGGAGTGACTACAGAATTAAGGAATATTAGTGTTACTATATTACCTACAGAATTGAGGAAAACAAAGTTGGGTCTCTATCTGTAAAATTGTTATTGTTGCTGCTGATGCTGTTTTTGTTGTTGTTATTGGTAGGGTTGATCTGTTTATTCATGTTTCTTCAACAATCTTATACATTTAAAAGCAAGTTGAAGTTAGATAAGTAGATAACTGTTATCTTGCTGTTGATTTGAACATGCATGGTATATGGTAAAATGATGAGATACTAGGAAACAGAATATTATTTCTTATCCTTTACTGAAAACAATTCTTTAACACAAAGTATTAAATTACCAACCAGAATAAATATTTTGAAATTTTGTTTTCTAGTCATGGATTTCTACATTGTAACTGTAGATGTCCTTCATGGATGCATCTGCAGTCATAACAAATGGGTTGTCCTGTCGTCAGGCAGCCCTTCGGTCGGCCGGATTCCAAAGTCTGGGTCCGGCTGATGTCGCACTTCACCCGGCGTCATCTCCGCTGGTCTTGGTATAAAGGCATCAGCCAGCGCCATTTCCTCAGTCTTTCTTGCGGCGTGGCCAGAAGCAGAAGCTGTTCGCAAGTGCCGGTCGGTCAGATCCAGAGATTACTACTACCGAATACTACTTGAAGACTTCTAAAAGCTAAGTACCCGTTGGGACTCTTTCTTACCTCAGCCGATGTCAGAAAAAGTCAATAACTGTTTAACTTGTGAAACAAATACCTCATAAAGATTTCCACTCTTACTGCCTGCCTTGCTTAGGCCCAGACCACGACGTAGCAGCCTGTTGCCTGTGTTTCCTTCAACCGGCCAGATGCTTAGGCGTCGGTGGGGTTGCTGAACAGTTTTTCGGCTCAGATTTTGCGTACATTATGCCGTCGGATCCTCCGACTACCCAAATTGTTAAAAGCAAAGAAAAGACCGACACTCGCGGTCCGCGGTTTCGGCGAAACCACGGTTAAGCAAGCGCTGAGTGTCGGTTTCGGCCGAAACCGAGAAAACCGGTCAATCTTCAGCCGAATCCATGACTTTACTACTGAGGCTCCTGCTACCTTAGTTGAATCGGCCTCAGAAATTTTGCCTACAATTGTGGTTCCTAGTGATTTATTAGACACCATCCCTTTGGATGTCTACCCCAGGACGTGGTGCTGCTAGGCCTCCTGCAGCCATGTCTATTAAGGCCTTTGCCAGGGCTAAAGCAGCCAAATCTGTTAAATCAGTGCCTGTGAAGCCCCCCTCACACAGGCCCACTTCAAGTTCACAAATGCTTACTCTGGCAGAGGATTTAATATCCTTAATTAGGGGATTCCAATCTCGCCCAGACAGGGCCTCCCAGCCCCCAGAAAAGAGACCTAGAGCAGAGCCCCCCGAGCCAGTGTCCTCTGATGATTCTGCGGATAACTCCGACATTACAGACCAGCCAGAGGCTCCTTTTTTTACTTATGAAGATTCCGATGCTGAAGAATCCATTCCAGCTGCCTCTCCACCAGAGGAATTTTCCTTTGGGGAAACCTTACATGCCATGAGAGAACAATTCCAATGGCAGGGACAAGATTTCTCAGATTCAAGAAAAAGGCTTAAGACTTTTCTGCACTTACCACAACATAGGCCCTTAGCTATACCTCCTGTACTGCCTGTTGTGGATGATGCATTTAATGATGTTTGCACTGCTCCTGATTCTTTACCTCCAGCCCCTGCCAAACCAGATAGATTTTACAGGGTGCCAGACACTCATCACCACCTATACAAGGCCCCACTTGCAGATCCTGAAACTATATCTCAGGGGCCTAAGGCAGTAGCCTCGACCTCAGCAAAACCCTATCCTTCTGAAAGGGAATCCAGGTCCTTAGAGATGGGGAAAAAGTTTACACCTCTGCTACTCTCTCAGCTAGAGCTTTAAACTGTCAGTTTCATATGATCCAATACCAAGAGTTTATGCTTGATCAGTTAACTAAAAGCTGTCCTCTGATGATTCCTTAGATAAGAAATATGTTTTAGAAATGGTGAATAACATCCAACAGGTTAGTAACCATTCTTTAAAATGTGGCTATGATGCACTGGAGGCTTCATTTAGATCAGCCATGACTGGCACAGTGATAAGAAGGCATGCATGGTTGAAAGAACAGGTCTTACCGGATCATGTTAAAGCAAAGCTATTAGATGCTCCTATGGATAAGGCCAGTCTATTTGGTACACCTGCTCAACAAGTAATGAAGAAAATGGAAGAGAAGGCAAAATCTGTACAAACAGTTAAAGATTTCTTACAGGTTCAGCCCCCAAGGTTTAGCAGGAACTGGCCTGCCAAAAATTGGTCCATTCCAGACTCCACAAAATCCCAAAGAGGCAGGAATAGACGCTCTAGAGGCAGAAACCAATCCAGAGGAGGTACCTACAGAGGACGACAGTGGCAAGGCAATAACCGAGGCACAGACACAACCACTGCCACTGCAACAGGACAATCACAGTGACTTGGCTCTGTCACCGCCTACCAGGGAGCAAATAGCAGCACCTTTAGGCGGAAAGTTAGCCTTATTTTCGAAAAATTGGCACTATATCACAAAAGACAAGTGGAATTTGCAAACCATAGACCAAGGCTACCGGTTCCACTTCCACACCTTACCGGTAAAAAGAGGAATGCCAAACCTACCTCCAAATCAAAAAACAGAAGCTCTACAGCAGATAGCGAAATTAGCAAAGATGAGAGCTGTGGAAAGAGTACCAATAACAGAACAGGGCAAAGGATTCTACTCCAGACTCTTCCTAGTACCAAGAAAAGAGAAAAGTTGGAGACCTGTTCTCGACCTGTCCGTCTTAAACACATACATCATTGTCCCAAAATTCAAAATGCTGACTCTACAGCAACTTCTTCCCATGCTGGGCAAGGAGAGTTGGCTAGTAACTCTAGATCTCAAGGAGGCATACCTGCACGTTCCCATTCGACCAAATTGCAGAAGATACCTCAGATTTCTTGCAGGATCAGAGCATTATCAATTCTCAGCATTGCCCTTTGGCTTATCTACTGAGTATTCACAAAATGCCTGGCATCAGTAATCGCTCACTGCAGACTACAGGGAATCCAAATTTATCCATACCTGGACGACTGCCTGTTACAAGCGGACAACAAAAGCAAGCTGACAACAGATTTACAAAGGGTCATTTGCTTGCTACAAGCCCTGGGATACACAGTCAATTTACAAAAGTCAAGGCTGATACCATCCCAAACAAGAACATTCTTGGGTGCGGAATTGGACACAGTAAAACAAATGGCATTCTAACTGCAGAAAAACAAAAGAACTCCCTCTTTACTTCTTGGAATTAACAAAGCAGAACAAACTAACAGCAAGAAAAGTTCTGCAGGCCTTGGGATTCATGGCATCATGCATAATCTTGGTCCCACATGCCAGACTACATATGAGAAAGCTACAGTGGTACCTAAAGAATTTATGGTCTCAACACAGGCACAGCTTAGAAACCGAAATCCCACTAATCCCATGCCTAAAACAGGAATTCCTATGGTGGGCTCAAGCATGCCAGTCAAACCCAGGATTACCCTTCCACAACTTTCAAGCAAGCCAAACCATCACCACGGACGCCTCAGACCTAGGATGGGGGTCGCACATGCTGGACAAATGCATACAAGGATTGTGGACTCAAGACCAGCTGCACCTGCACATAAACCAAAAAGAAATGCTGGCAGTAAAACTAGCAATCCAAAAATTCAGACCATTCCTCAAAGAAGGCCATTTAATGATAAGGACAGACAACACCACAGTCATGTGGTACATCAACAAACAGGGAGGCACTCATTCTTACCCCCTATGCAGAATGACTCTGGACCTTTGGAATCTGGCTCTGAGCTACAACATCCAGTTACAGGCCATATTTGTGCCGGGAAAAGAGAACACCCTAGCAGACATGCTAAGCAGAACCACCTCGGATGCTCACGAATGGATGCTACACCCGGACATCTTCAAGGCCATTACAAAGAAATGGGGAATGCCACAAATAGACCTATTCGCATCCCCACTCAATCACCAGCTCAAAAAATTCTGCACAAGGACATACCACCCACTTGCATGGAAGGTGGACTCTCTATCCTTCAGCTGGAAAGGCCTGACAGCATATGCATTTCCACCTCTTCCCTTGATGCACAAGGTACTACTGAAAATCAAAGAGGAACGTCCAAGGATAATCCTGATAGCTCCGAATTGGCCAAGACAACACTGGTACCCATTGCTGAGGAGCATGTCTCGGGAGAATGTGGTCAATACCCTGATGCCTTTGATGTTAACTCAGAACAACTACAACATCATGCATCCAAACCTAAAAACCTTGCAACTGACTGCCTGGAACATCACATAGCAGCAATTAACCCAGACCTATCCCAAAGGGTTAAAGACATTATCCTTGAAGCCTGCAGACCTTCAACAAGAAGGAACTATGCAGGAAAATGGAAAAGGTTTGTCATTTGGAGTACTGAAAGAGGAAAAGATGTGTCAACATAGATATTGCTAACATCCTGGAGTACTTGGCAGAGCTTCTACATACAGGCCTGTCCTATTCCTCCATCAAGATACATGCATCAGCTATTTCAGCAGAATACAGCTTGATCCACCTGTCTTTTCATCCTCTACTCAGGCAGTTCCTCAGAGGGATCAAGAATGTAAAACCTCCTAGGAAACCACCATTACCAGCATGGGACTTGAACTTTGTGCTAGAAAAGTTGACACTCCCTCGTTTGAACCAGCAGCAACAGCAGATCTGCAACACCTATCATGGAAAACTGCTTTCCTACTGGCAATTACTTCAGCAAGGAGGGTTTGAACTACAGGCCTTAATGGCAGTGCAACCCTTCCTAATCTTCCATCAAGATAGGGTGTCCATGAGAACTAATCCTACATTTATGCCTAAGGTGGTATCCAGAGTGTCTTTAAACCAGGCAATCCACCTACCTACCTTCTTTCCCAATCCACAGAACAGGGGGAAAGACTGCTGCATACCTTGGATGTACATAGGCAGTTACGCTACTACCTGGACAGAACCAAAAGTAACAGAAAAACTGACCAGCTTTTAGTAGCCTATGCAACAGGAAGGAAGGAAAAGCAATTTCAAACAGACAATCTCCAAATGGATAGGAAATTGCATAAGATTCTATTACTCCTACCATGGAAAACCAATTCCACAGAACATAAGACCTCATTCTACAAGGGCTACAGCCACTACCACAGCTTTCTTACGGTGGCAACCAAGGACATTATTGAGGCGCTACTTGGACCTCCGTGCATACATTTGCCAAGCATTATAATTTACCTCTATACTCTAGATCCCGAGCAGGGTTTGCCACTGCTGTACTGCAAGGGATCATAACTACACCATAATTTTTCTTCCTCCACCCCTAGTTTGGCTATGGTATTCTACCCATTTGTTATGACTGCAGATGCATCCATGAAGGACATAGTACAGTTTTGTACCTACCATAAATGTAGATGTCCGAACTGGATAGCATCTGCAGTCAGGATCCACCCTCCTTCCCTCTGTGGTACTCCTAGGGTATTTACCCTCCTAATAGCTAGCTGGGGAGTCTCTTATGGTGTATTTGTTTGTATATATGTACATACATGCTTATTTTTGGGGTTGCCTTCTACTTTTTGGAAACATTGGCATTTATCCAAAATTTAGCCTTCCAAGAGGGCAACTGGCATCTGGGGCAAGAAACACTGAGGAAAATGGCGTCGGCTGATGCCTTTATACCCGAAGACCAGCGGAGATGACGTCGGGTGAAGTGCGACATCAGCCGGAGGTGGACCCAGACTTGGGTCCCCGGCCGACCGAAGGGCTGCCTGACGACAGGACAACCCATTTGTTATGACAGCAGATGCTATCCAGTTCGGACATCTACATTTATGGTAGGTACAAAACTGTACTTTATAGTATTATATATCTCTACTTGGCTGCAGTAGAAATTTCTTTTGTTATCCAAGTATGTTTGAAACAAGAATTGCTCCTTTTTGATTTGAGTGTATTGGATGTCAGTTGACACTGGATAAAAAGTCATAACAAAAGCCATCTTTCTTTTTAGAATTGGAAGCATAATTTTATAGGCAAAAGCTTGGATAAAAACTGGCACGTTCTTAAAAATAAATGACTTGGAAAACTTTGAAACAGTAATGGATTTTTTCCATAAACACCATTACTGGTAAATTTCTGCATATTCTGGTGCCTCAGTCCATTGTGGGGTTGCAGAAATGGCAGTATTGTGAATTCTGCTCTAGGGTTTGTGATTCGGCACTTTTACAGGTGTTTATATCCCAGTTTTGCTGCTAGAGTCTTATATTTTAAATATCATTTACCTGCTTAAAGTTGATTTCCACTGCCTTTCTGTTTACTTTGCTACTTTTTTCCCATTTTCTTTGTGTTGCCCCAGCCCCCCACTGAAATATTAAGATAAAGTTTCTGAAATTCTAGCCATAGCATATGAGCTCCAATATTACAGGCTTTATTTGACTAGATCCATGTCGTCAGAAATCTGCTTCTGCTCACAATGGTAGTCTGACTTCGAAAGTCCCTCCCTCTCCTCTTTTATTGATATTGTCTGTTTTGTAAATTAAGTACTTTTCCCACCCATTGCTTTCCATATATCCGTAATATAAAATGCCCTCCAAGCAAACCAGTATTGCTGTTGATTGCATTTATCTATAAAACTACCCTTGGAACCAAAACTTGTAACTTATGTGGCTAAAACAAAGCCACTGTGCAGAGGCAAGCTTAGAGAAACAGGTTTGTACATTAAACAGCACTACTTTCAAAACTTAGAACAATTAACCTAGTCTAGTGCCAAACCCCAGGGACCACCCTAGGAGTCCTGTGTATAACCCAATCCATAACCTACAGTGGCCCAGTCTAATACAGGTCTGGACAACATGAGTATGCAATTTCCAGATGTTGCCCTATCCAGCTTAGTAGATTTGGGCAGCGTGAGGCAGAATAGCAATTGTCTCATGTTCACAAACAACTATTTAATCCTAAAAAAAACAAACACCATATGCAAAATGCAGATGCACAGTTTCACTGAAGGCAAAAATCTTGCGTACAAACAAGACTGTCAAGAACACAGACACTGCATCTACCGCACATAGTGTCTACCACTCACATAGACCCAGTTAAGCTGAGGCACTAAAGCAATCTTTCCAAGCCTCAGAGATCCTAAGTCTATAAATGCAAATGCCTATCGTTAGCAATCTCGAAAGCAATCACCAAAAGCAACACCAAACACTTCACATGTGCCTACACCCAGTGGGACCTCAAGAGCAAAATCCATAAGCCAAGCAGACACATTACCCAGGACTACCCCAGCAAAAATCGCCAACTAAGTAAAAATCCACAACACTGCCAAAAGATACACCAGCCGTTTATTATTTCAAAGACATACTGAGCGCTTTCACCCATCATTCCGTGTGCTTTTTCAGAGTAAATTGCATATGCTATATGACAGTCTTGAGAAACTGGCAGGGAAACAGCCGGCTGACGAAAGCGGAAGAGTGCACGTGAACTTAGGACTTGTAAACCCGGCTTGTCAAGTAAGGGTTTCTTTACTCTGAAGAAGCCCACAGAATGATGGGTGAAAGCGCTCAGTATGTCTTTGATGTAATAAACGGCTGGTGTATCTTTTGGCAGTGTCTTGGATTTTTTACATTACCCAGGACTCTTTTCATAGGGCACTCCATTGTATGACACACCCACTCAACAGACCTAGCAAGGAGAAGATAATGGTTAGTTTCTTATCGGAGCCAGGATAGACCCAAGTTACATGTGCTATCAAGTCACTACACCATAGGTACCAGTATGATTCTGTCATAGTCCATGTGGGCATTAATGGCCTTTGACATACCTCCCTGTACTGTACAAAAAGAGAGACAGTACTGATCTCTATGTATATGTGTTTGAGGCAGGTATATGCCTTGCACTGAGCAGTATTCTGCCTTCCCCAAGAATGTTGCCACAGTGCGAAAAAAGAAGGTTGACTTCAGTAACTGGATAAGTTTCTGATGTTTTCAGGGGGATTTAATGTTTGTCAGCATGGGAGGACATGGTTAATAAACTACATTGCTTAGCAAAGGATGGTCTGCACCTGTCTCCCGGTAGGCTTCCAAATATTGGCTAAAACTTTATATACCCCCCCCTTAGAACCTTTTTTAGGCAATGCTAAATTGACAAACCTGCCAACATATCAAATAAAACCAAAAGAAACCTAAAGGTGTTTTTTTCTAAATGCTAAGAGCCTAGAGAAGAAACTCCACACCCTAAAAGCTCTCCTCACTCAGGAAAATATCGACAGTTGTGCCGTTATTGAGGCATGGTTTAAATTAGCAGAAAGTACTTCAGCTGTGCAAGATTTCAGAGCCTTCCGCAGATTTAGACCATTAGCTGAACAGACGGACAAAAGGTGGCAAAGTCTTGATTTAAATTTTCAGCAAGTATACCTTTAGGCTGGTATTCATAGGTTCATAGGTTCATACTAGGCTATCTGCCCAAGGGCATTTATAAGCCTAGCCCATAGTTATGTGGCTTTCGCCACCCCTTTAGTTTGAATAAAAACTATGCCTATCATTTTGCTGTGCCTCTGTCAAGCAGTGACACTGAAGTAATCCCTGGGGTATATCTGCAATCTCCCATCCATTGGTCAAGATTCCTCTTGAACAAGGCCAGAGAGGTGCTCTGCCTCACATGTACCGGGATTTTGTTCCACAGCATAGGGAGTCTCTGGGTGATGAATCTGTCCCTCCAGCACGTTCTATTTATAACCGTGTCAAGGTTTAAGTCTCCCCCTTGTGGTTCTGAGGGATCTAGATTTTTGAGGTGAAGCATATTCATCAAATCTGGGTTTGACATGGCCTTATATGTCAGGCACAGGTCACCTCTGAGCAAGCGGTATGAGACTGAATAGAGCTGGAGTTCTTTCAGTCGGGCAGCATAAGACATATTTTGAGACCCTTTATCCTTTTGGTGAGGAACTTTTGGGGCCTTTCAAGCTGCAGCAGGTGTCTGGTCAGATACATTCCGAACGGGGCATTGTACTCAATCATAGGTCTAATGAGTGATGAGTACAGGGGACGATGACCTCCCTTGATCTAGATGTGAATCCTTCATTATCAGGTGGGTGATATAGAAGGTTTTCCTAACTACTTTAGCAACATGAGTGTCAAACGAAAGCCTACTGTCAACCTGGGTCCCCAGATCTCTGATGACTTTTTCTGCGCTCAGTGGATTGCCACCTATATGGTAGCTAGGGGTAACCTTGTTTTTCCCGAAGGGTATGACTATGCATTTTTTGGCGTTTAACTTCAGGCCATGGCTCTGGCACCAGTTATCCGTTTCTGTGAGGCCCTTCTGGAGGATATCTGTGTCAGATGTGTTTTCGACTATGGCGCCCAGTTTGCAGTCATCTGCAAACTTTGTCAGCCATAACCCTCCTGTGTTTGCTTGTACTTCAGAAAAGTAGATGCCGAACAAGAGTGGGCCCAGGACTGAGCCCTGCGGGACACCACTTGTGACAGGCTTTGAGTCTGACATGGCTCCAGCAACTCTGACACTGTGGGTTCTGTCACTTAGCCAGTTTGCAACCCATCTTGTGATGTATGGGTTTACATTCAAGCTGATGAGTTTTTCGATGATACCTGAGTGGGGTATTGTGTCGAAGGCCTTTGCCAGGTCGAGGTAGGCTGTATGGACTGCCTTTCCCTCATCAATGGCCTTGGTGACTGTCTCGAAAAAGTCAACCAAGTTTAAGAGGCAGGATCTGCCTTTGACAAAGCCAAACTTGGTTGGATCCAAAGTCTGCAAGTTCCCTATGTCTTTATTTATGAGTTCCATTATGATCCTCTCCATGGCTTTGCAGATAAGGCTTGTCAAGCTAATGGGCGGTAATTTCAGGGTCTGTGGAGGCACCTCCCTTATGAAGTGGGACCACAGTCGCTGCACCACTCCTTGGGTAGTATCCTGAGGTGAGGCTAAGATTAAACAGCTGTCCTAACTGTGGGTTTAATTCCTCGTTGAGTTCATGAAGCACACAGCCGGGGACACCATCCGGTCCCATGGATGCTGTGTTTTTGCCTTAGTGAGGGCAGTTCTCACCTGGGCCTTGGAGATGTTTGGGGGGCTACTATCCTCTGGAATAGATATCTCTCCTTTTGCGGGGGAGGGGAGAAGTTTGCACTGAACCTGTCAGCCAGTATGTTGGCAATGTGTGTAGGTTCAGTAATTTTCACATCATTTTGAACTAATTCTGAGCATATCTGGGAGATTCCTCCTAGGTTTCTAACATAGCTAAAGAAGGCCTTATGATTCTCTTTAGAGTCCTTGGCGATTTTTCTCTCAAAATTTGCCTTGGATGATTTTATGAGAGCTCTTAGTTTTTACTTATAATGATCAAAGGTGTCTTACCTTTCAAGGATTTTGCTCTATCTTGTAGTAGCTTCCTCCTTTTGTTGTAGAGCTTGTTTATGGCTGGGGTCCACCAGACTGGACGCTTGCCTTTGGTACAGAGAGTCTTAGTTTTGTTTGGGATTGCCTGATCCATGCAGTCCTGTAGGTGCTGGTAGAAGGCATTTGTAAGTGATTCAGCGGTTTGAGTAATGTTTACCACTGGCTCAGGGGCCTTAAAGGAGACCACATTAGTTTTTAGAAGTGTGAAATCGGCTTTGAGAAGTTTTTCACTGTGGTCTTTTTTGTTTCAGGTGGGGCGGGATGAGGACCTCCAGCGAGATTAGTTTATGATCTGATCTCACCAGTGAGGTATACTTCCGGTGTTGAACATTTGATCCCATGTTCGTGATGATGAGATCAAGTATGTTTTCTCCTCTTGTGGGGATGGTGACTAGTTGTTCCATGGCATTTGAGTTTATGAACTCCAGGAATCTTTGGGTTAGAGTGTTAGGGCTTGAGTAGTGTTCCCAGTCTATATTAGGGTAGTTGAAGTCACCTAGTATGATGGTGTTTGGAGATACATTTATCCCCTCAATGTTTTCAGGAAGGCCATGTGAGGTTCCTGAGTTTGAGAGGGCCTGTAACATGCTACAAATTGCAGAGCAGTCTTGCCTATGGTTAATTGCACCTGGATGGTCTCCGATGCATCGTTGCCACCAACCTTGAGGTGTGGGTGTCCTTTATGAATATGGACACCCCCTCCTTCTTGGTGTTGTCCGGTTTTGGGCATGATATGAGGTGAAACCTGTTAGTGCTGGGGTGCTCTCAGGAGCCTTGAACCAGGTTTCTGTCACAGCACAGACATCAATGTTCTCCATATTGAGAAGGGCCTCGGTCGTGCATCTTGAGATTGAGACTTCTGGCATTGAGCAGCATTACCCTTAGTTTTTCCTTTTTGGTGTTCTAGGGTGGTAGGTTTAGAATTTGAGCCTTGCCTAAAAAGCACTATGGGGGTGGCAAGAGCCTTTGCCAATCCGGAAGCCCAGGGTGACAGGTGCAAGCCGTCCCTTGCGAGTGTGGCTTGTCCAGCATGTCATCCCAGGCAGACTTGAATGACACCAGAATTTAAGCCAATTATTAAAGCTGATCATCTTATCACTGTATTGTGGCATCATTCTAGGTGAAGGTAGGATACTGCTCAAGTCAGGGTCATACCTGCCTGGGCTACATAATCCTCATGTCCCTTTATTCAAGGAGGTGCGTCTCAGGTCGTTGACACCAGCGTGGACAATGACTGAGTCGTGCTTACCTGCTGTTGAGAGACCTGAGTGCTTGCGTTATGTGGCGGATTCTAGCGCGAAAGGCAGCTTACTGTGACCTTCTCTTTACTCAGTCTGGTGAGCGGGACGTCAGTGTGTCTGACTATGGAATCACCAATGACAAGTGTGTCTGGCATTTTGTTTGGCCTTAAGGGCTGTGACTGTTTGACACTCTGACTGTGTGGTCTATGTGTTGCATGTGTTGGGTCGTGAGGTGGTAGTTGTTTGAGTGTCTGCTTTGGTGGCCTCTGCTGTTTTGGTAAATTTTGATCAGAGCCTCGGTATGTCTTTGTATGAGTATGTGTATGATTTGAAGTTGTGATGGTACCATGTGTGACTGGGTATGTATTGTGTGTGGTTACCTTCTCCTCCTGTCTGGTCTTGCCAGTCCTATGTCGAGGGAGCTCAGCCTCCAGTTTGGCCGTATAGTTGCATCTCTCATGTATTTGTGTTTTGTGGGAGAAGGAGAGGATTGTCTGTGTACATGAGGCAGTTGTAACATTGTCAATATTCCCAGGTTCACCAGTTGAGCTGGAGAGACACTAGCAACTGATCCCTCGACATACTAGAAGTAGTAGATAAAGAGACTTTCAAAGGACTCCGAAGTGGGTTTAGGCTGGTGGGGTACTATCTATAATAAGAGTGCTTTATCAAGGTGCAAGTACTGTAGGAGTAAGTGCTAGGCTTTACAGATAGAGAATAGTCTACTTGGGAATCAAGTAGAGATGAACTTTCAGTTATATATGCTGGTTAGATCAGCAGTACAGCTCGAGGAATTTAAGGAAAATTAGTGGAATTTAGATGGCCCAAATAGTTTAACCTTGTTTAACCGCGCTGCTCTTGTGAACAGTGGTAACTCAGCTTGCGTGTTTAACAGGGGCTGAAGGGAGCTAGGAATGGCCCAAACGACCAATGGACTACTAGTTTCTGGCTGAAACTTCACCAAATCAGACAAAAGTCCCACTGGTAAGCAAAGAAACTTCCCTCCTTCCTAATAAGGCAATGGATCAGTAACAGGAACTAAAAACAAAGCCCAGGGATCAGCAACTCTGAAACTGGACTACTCTAGTTCAGTAAAGCGGAAAACAAGAGATTTTTTTTGTTTTATTACAGAGACAAGGAAAAAAACAGACAGTAAATGCTATAAGTGCTGTAAATCGGCTAGCGCACTTTAGTGTGTAGCCTACAGAGTGCAAATCACTAGAGACAGTCTTATACCATATCATAGCAAGCTATAGGTCACCCTGTACATCCGAGATACCCCATAGTTCATACCTAGATCTACTGGAGATGCTCACCATTAAACCAAATGCCTTATTCATAGGAGACTTTAACTACCCCTCTGTAGACTGAAATGTACACTGCTTGAAACTCACAGGCACAATGATTCCTGGACTCTACTAACACAAATACCCTTGGCCAGATATTGCACACACCCACCAAAGGTTCAAACATACTGGACCTGGTACTCACCAATATTGGAGAGTGCTGCACCCCCCCCCCCCACCTCAATGTGACATCCTCACTGGTGGTGAGGTCAGAGTCTCCTAAAATAGTCTCTTCAAAATCTGAATAATCCCAGCAAACCCTGTAAAAGTTAGTAACTATTCCAAAGCAAGCTGCATACTATTAAGATATAGTTTGTCAAAATTCAGTTTCCCTCCTTACCTAAAGTTCATAGCAAACTACGTGGAGTTGTTCACAGAGACCCTGTTCAACCATGTAAATGGCTGTATAGAGGCTGCTTTACCTGATAGAAGTACACCCAAAACAGATTCTAAAAACAAACCACACTAGTGGAATCCTAAACTTAATAGGGTATATAACAAAAGGAAAAAAGTCATGGCTAAAGTCAGGAAGAGCAACTCCCATAATGATAAGAGCTCTCTAGTTAAACAGGAAATAAAAGGACTAATCAAGTCCAACAAGACCAATTTACAAGGTCAAGATAGCCTCACAGGCTAAAGACTACCACAAAGTATTCTACAGCTGTGTTCGTAACCTCAAAGGCAGTGCAAATCAGTGTGTCAAACTTGTGGTCAGTGGTGCCACCTTCACTGAGAAGAGTGACATAGCATATCTGTTGGCTGACAAGTTCAGCTCAACCCCCCCCTCCCCCCCACCTCCTTCGATGAAATGCCTACTAACCAACTATTAGCAGGGAGTGATTCTTGACAGACCTCACTAAAATCCAAAAACTCGGCCTCAGTGGGCCCTGACAGTACCAGAATGCCTGCTAAATAGCTTGAAACGTGACCTATCAGGACCATTTGAATTACTTTATATTGCACTGTTGTGATTATTTTGCTGCTTGTGTATCTCTGCTACCTTTAAACTACAACAAAAAAAAAAAAAAAAAAAATCTTGCTTTTTCCCACTTTCTGAAAGTTAAGAAAGTTCAGTTACAGATTTGCTGTTCTGAACTGTTTGGAAGTTTCTTGAAGGCCAGTGCTTGCTTGGGCTAAAGGGAAGTCTCTGTGTTCACCAGTGGGAGTGGTAAACACTGAACAGCCTGCCTGTCCCTGGAGGAGTGGTTACTACCTAGAAGCTGTAGTTTTATTGACCATTTTGGGTCATTTCTAAACTCCTTGATCTCTCTCTCTTAAAACCCTACAACTCTCTTTTTGCGCGGTTTTGCCCACTGAGCAGCGTCGGGCAGCGCCGCCTAAACAGGTTTAAACTATTCCAGGCTCCACAAAGTCTGCTCTTCACTTTTTCCCTTAGAACTGTTCAAACTCTCAAAGTAATCATTCTATTCTCTTTCTAAAGCCCTGCATTTGCTCAGCTCTTATAAGGAAACACTAACTAACTAAAGCACTTGCACCCTCCTTGACTTCTCATAAGTATTAGGCTCCCGATTGGTCCTTCCTAATCAAGTGAAAAATCAGTTCCCTTCCCTAATCTGATTAGTAAAAAAACAGTTCCCTATACTAATCTGGTATGTCCAAGGGTCAGTTTCAAGGTTACTCTCCAGTCCAGCTGGTGAATCTGGGAATTTTGAGGCAGTGTTACAATTGCCTTATGTACACAGACAACCCTCTCCTCCTTCCAACAAACTCTAATACATGTGAGAGATGGAGGCAGTGCTCTCTCAACCCAAGACTGGCACAGTCAGTCAGGAGGAAAAGGTAACCACCCACACCACAAATCCAGTCTCACACAGACCTATTGCATCTGCATACCCAACACATAAACACACAAAAACATACTCGGAGGCTCTAAATAAAAATCTGCCTAAACAGCAAAGACCTCCTAAGCAGATATCCAAGCAACAGCCACCCCTCAACAATACCCACGAATCACATATCTCACAAAATCAGTGTGCCTCACAGTCACAGCCCTTAAGGCCAAACAACACACCAAATACACTTGTTGTAGGGGACTCTGTTGTCCGGCACACTGACGTCCCGCTCACCAGACTGAACAAGGAGAAGGTCACTGTAAGCTGCCTGTTGGGTGCCAGGATCCGCCACATAACGCAAGCACTCAGGTCACTCCAAAGCAAGAACAAGTATGACTCCATCATTGTCCATGCTGGTGTGAATGACCTGAGACGTACCTCCATGGACTACATGAAAAGAGACATTGAGGAGCTCTCTGACCATGTAGCCCAGGCTGGTATGACCCTGACCTTGAGTAGCATCTTGCCCTCACCAAGAATGATGCCACAGTATAAAGACAAAATGATCAGTTTCAACAGTTGGCTAAAGTATTGGTGTCATTCAAAGGGGATCCAGTGTCTGTCAGCCTGGGATGACATGCTTGACAAGCCACGTTGCTTCGCTAGGGACGGCTTGCACCTGTCACCCTTAGGCTTTCGTATACTGGGCAAGACTCTTGCCACCCCCATAGTGCCTTTTTTAGGCAAGGCTCAAAGGAGAAACCCACCTCCATAGACAACCCAAGGATAAAAAAACTAAAGGTAATGCTACTCAATGCCAGAAGTCTAAACCTCAAGATGCACGCACTCGAGGCTCTCCTCAGTATGGAGAAAATCGATGTCTGTGCAGTAACAGAAACCTGGTTCAAGGCTCCTGAAAGCACCCCAGCACTACCAGGTTATAACTCATACCATGCGTTTCGGCCCCAAAACTTGTACCAAAGCACAAAAGGAGGGAGAGTATCTATATTCCTCAAAGATACCTACACCTCCAGGTTAGTGGCACTGCACGAAGCATCGGAAACCATCCATGTGCAACTAACAGTGGGCAAAACTGCCTTTCAGTTTGTAGCCTCCTACAAAACACCCTCCCTATTACAGGAACCCCACTTGGCATTCCTGAGAACACTGGAGAATATGAAGGTCTCTCCAAACACTATGTTATTGGGTGACTTCAACTACCCAAACATTGACTGGGAAAACTACTCAAGCCCAAACACCCTCGCCCAACGGTTCCTTGAATTTATAAACTCTAACGCAATGGAACAACTGGTCACCACTCCCACAAGAGGGAACAACATATTGACGTGGTCATCACCAACATGGGGACTCTGTTCCACACCAGAGGTAAACCCCTCATTAGTAAGATCAGACCATAAACAAATTTACCTGGACATCCATATCCCGTCCCCACCCCCAGCCAAGGAAATCACTGTAAAGAATTTCTCAAAAGCCAACTTTGCACTTCTCAAGACTGAGGTGGAATCCTTCAAAGCCCCTGGGCCAGAGGGTAATACAGCCCAATTCGCAGAATCCTTTACAGATGCGTTCTATGAGCACCTGCAGGAATGCATGGATTGTGCTATCCCAAATAAAACCAAGACTCACTCCTCCAAAAACAGGCGACCGGCCTGGTGGACCCCGGCCATAAATAAGCTATACAACAGAAGGAGGAAGCTACTACATGACAGAGCAAAATCCCAAAAAGGGAAGGCATCTCTGATCAGTATTGACAAGAAACTTCGATCCCTCATAAAATCATCAAAGGCCAGTTTTGAAAGAAAAATTGCCCTAGACACTAAAGATAATCACAAGGCCTTCTTTAGTTATGTCAGGAACATGGGCGGAAACTCCCAGATATGCTCTGAATTGTTGCATAACGGTACAAAATATACAGAACCTACAGACATAGCCAACATCCTGGCAGACAGATTCAGCGCAAACCTCTCCCCCCCCTTCCCCCCCAAAGTAGCAAATGCCTATACCAACTGAATGTAACCTCCCTGATATCACAGATGCACAGGTGAAAGCTGCCCTCTCCAAATCAAAAAAACACAGCGTCTATGGGGACCGGACGGTGTCCCAGGCTGTGTCTTACACGAGCTCCAAGAAGAACTGAACCCTCACATTAATTCACTGTCCAAACTTAGCCTTACTACAGGATATGTACCCAAAGAATGGCGTACAGCTACAGTGGTTCCACTCCACAAAGGTGGTGCCGCAACGGACCCCAGAAACTATCGCCCCATAAGCCTGACTAGTCTGGTCTGTAAAGCTATGGGAGCGTATTATGGAACTCATAAACAAAGACATTGGGAGCCTCCAGACATTGGACCCTACCCAATTCGGCTTTGTTAAGGGCAGATCTTGCCTCTTAAACCTAGTTGATTTCTTCGAAACAGTTACCAAAGCTATAGATGAGGGCAAGGTAGTCCACACAGCCTACCTGGACCTCGCAAAAGCCTTCGACACAATACCCCACTCGGGCATCATAAATAAGCTTACCAGCTTAAATATGAACCCCTATATCACAAGATGGGTTGCAAACTGTCTCAGAGATAGAACCCACATGGTCAGAATCGCAGATGCCATGTCCGAATCCAAACCAGTTACAAGTGGCGTCCCACAGGGCTCAGTTCTGGGACCTCTCTTGTTCGGTATATACTTCTCTGAGGTTCAGGCTAACACGGGGAGATTATGGCTGACAAAGTTCGCAGATGACTGCAAACTGGAGGCCGTAATCGAATCTCCGCTGACACAAGCATCCTCCAAAAGGGTCTCACAGAGACAGATGCTTGGTGCCAGAGCCACGGCCTCAAGCTAAATGCTAAAAAGTACGTAGTCATCCCCTTTGGGAAAAACAAGGTGCCCACAAATTACCACATAGGTGGTAATCCATTAAGTACGGAAGAAGTAATTAGAGATTTGGGGACCAACGTAGATAGTAATCTCTCCTTTGATAATCATGTTGCCAAAGTGGTTAGAAAGACCTTCTATATAGCCCACCTTATCACGAAAGGGTTTGCATCTAGATCAAGAGAGGTCATTGTGCCCCTCTGCTCATCACTCATCAGGCCCATAATTGAATACAATGTCCCTTTTGGGATGTACCTTACCCGACACCTGCAGCAACTGGAGAGACCCCAAAAGTACCTCACCAAGAGGATCATGGGCTACAAACAGATGACCTATGCAGCTCGACTAAAGAAACTCCAGCTCTACTCAGTTGCTTACCGCCTACTCAAAGGCGATCTATGCCTGACGTACAAAGCCATGTCAAACCCAGAATTAATGGACATGCTCCACCTCAAAAAATCCAAGTCCCTTAGAGCTACACGCTCCAGGGGCCTAAACCTCAGCACAAAAATAAATAGGACATGCTGGAGGGACAGATTCACTTCCCAGAGGCTCCCCTCACTCTGGAATAGAATCCCAATTCATGTTAACATAGTCCCTCGCTGACCCTCTTCAAGCGAAATCTGGATGCGTGGATGGGAAATCGCAAATTCACCCCTGGGATCTCTTCTGTGTCCCTGCTAGACAGAGGCACAGTAAACTAATTTTAAAAGGGTACCTTCTGTGACCTACTTTAAAGAGGCACAGTAGGCTAATCTAATAGGGAGGCGGAAGCCAAATACACTCTGGCTAGGCTTATAAATGCCCTAGGGCAGATAGCCTAGTATCTACCTATGAACCTATAACTATAGCCTCAAAACAGGCTTTGGCCACAAGAGTAGAGGACTGTCATGGTTAGCCCACTTCACAAGGGTGGACCACCAACTGACCCAAGAAACTAAAGACCCATTAGTGTGACTAGTCTAATATGCAGAGCTGTGGAACGAATTATCATGAAAATGATCAACAAAACATAGGCATTCTTCAGACAGTGGACCCAGCACAGTTGGGCTTTGTCAAGGGAAGGTCATGCCTACTAAACATAGTGGACCTCTTTGGTGTGAAGAGATCCAAACAATTAGAATAAATTACATACAGTAATATTCTAATGCACAGAGTTAAAAGGAAAACACTGTAATAAAAATATAGTCAACATATCTTAATGGTCTAATATGTATAATTCTAATGATACACCCCATGAAGAGTAGAAACAACATAGAATAATGGTCCAATTCATAAACATGATATTAAAATAAAGATTTTTGACAGTGGCATTCAGTTTATCTAACATTAAAATAGTGTCACTCGATGTTATAGTTGGAAGAGAAGGAAGAATAGAGGTTAGGAGAAAATGGGGGAAGGTGGGAAAAGATGTTGTAGAGAGATGAGAAGGAAAAGTGGGATTTTAAAGGAAATGGGAGAAATTTGTGGAGGAACAGAGGTGCCATAGTACAGCTGTGCAAGCAGCTTACTTTTGTGCTTAGTGTCTACAAACCAGATGTTTTATAGACATGGAAGTAGCTTGAAGGTCCCAGTTCCACAACATCCTGATAAGGTACACGAGCACAGCCAGGATTCATTTAGATGTTGATGTTCTTCATGTTTCACTGTTGCAGTCATCACACTTTGGTTATCCTGCCATGCGTAGCCCTCAGTCGGCCCAAATACCAGAGGCTTAGTATTTCTGTGTCAGTTGCTGTCGCTTCAGGACTGACATCAGGTCGTCAGTGGTATAAAAACAGGCAGCCGATGCCATTACATCAGTCTTTCTTGCCGAGGAGCCCAAAGCAGAAGCAGTTCACATGAGTGCTGGTCGGCTGCTACCTGAGTTTTTGTTTCTGAAATTGAAGTTGAAGTCTTCTAAAGCTAAGTACCCCGTTGGGGATCCTTTTTTTTTTTTTTGCTGTAACCAATGTGAGAAAATGTTAACAATTGTCTCGCCTGTAGAAAGCAAATACCACACTGAGATTTCCATTCTTACTGTGTCACCTGTTTAGGCCCAGACCACGACGTCCCTCACTGTTGGTTTTGTGCTTTGTTCAATGCCCAAACTATTCATCGTCGGACTCTTATTGTAGCTAAATACTTTCGCTCTCTATCTCTGTATTCCGAAATGGCTTCAGTAAGCCAACCGGCTACCGATCTTCCAAAAAAAATGTAAGGATAAAGAGAGACAGACGGCACAGGTCCGAAACTGCCGATGATGCTTCCGTTAAGCTAGTCGCCAGTTCGCTGGTGCTCAGTGAGGTGCTTTCGCAGCCCCTGATGCCCGCTTCTATGGATTTGCAGGCCGCTACTGAGACCCGTTCGGAGTCCAGTATGTCGCGAGACTCTTCTTTGACTACGGAACGTGCGGATGTCTCTACCTTGGATGGGTCCGTAGCCACTGTGCAGGCACCGGCTTCTGAGGAAGTTCTTCACACTACCGATATTTGACACAAACCGACAATTTCTTTCAAGTCTTCAGTTCTTTCTAAAACTACCGAGTTTCTGAGGCCCAGAGTACAAGCTACGCCTAAAAAACAGATGACCCAAATTCAAGTGCCTGCTACTTTGCCACAATCACAGATGCTTAAAATGGTGGAAGACCTTATCATGCTGATTAGGGGAAGCCAGCCTTCCCCTGCTAAAAGGAAAAGGGACTTGTCTCCACTAGCTTTATCTGACCAAGAGTCCGACGACTCTGAGATTTCTGATTATGAAGACTTGCCCTTATCTGTTTGAGGATTCAGATGCAGAAGAATCCATTCCTTCTGCCTTTCCTCCAGAGGATTTTTCTTTTGGAGAAACCCTACATACTTTGAGAGAGCATTTTCATTGGGAATACCAGGATTATCCTCAGTCCAAAAAGAGACTCACGGAATTTTTAGATTTACCACAGCACAGACCCTTAGCTCTTGTTCTGGATGTTGTGGATGATGTCTTTATGAAATCCAGTCTAACTCCTGATACTTTACCCCCTGCTCCAAGGAAACCTGACGGGTACTAGAGAGTCCCTGACTCGCACAAATTTCTTTTCAAGAATCGTACTGCTGACCCAGAGGTCATCTCCAAGGACCTAAAGGAATAAAAGCAACTACAGCTAAGAATCCCACCCCTTCGGACAGGAATTCCCAAGAATTTGACAGATGGGGTAAAAAAATATACACCTCTGCAACTCTTGCCATTAGAGCATTAAATTGTCAGTGCCACATGCTGAAATACTAGCAACATACTATGGAACTTATTAAGCAAAAATGATCTACCTTCCCTGACTGTGCAGAAAATAAAGAATTACAGGAGCTTATGGATTCTGCAAGCCAAGTCAGCAAGCATACCATGCAATGTGGGTTTGACGCCCTAGAAGCATCTTGCAGAGCAGCAGTCACAGGTTCTGTACTTAGAAGGCATGCCAGGCTTAAGGAACAGACCCTGCCAGACCATGTCAAATCAAAATTGTCGTACGCACCTCTGAACAAAAACAATCTGATGTTCTTCGTTCCCCATTGCTGCAGTCCTTACTATTGGGTATAGTCCGCCGTCCAGTCGGCCCCGATACCAGAGGGGCTGGCCGGTCAGGGCGGCGCGTATTAGACTGACGCCGCACGCCACGGTGCTGCGCGCCACCACGACGCCATATCCTCAGTCTTTTTGCCGCATGGTCCGGCTTGGCAGTTTTTTAGTGCAGGTGTTGGTTAGCGTTATTTCAACCGAGTTTTCAGACCACAAACAGAGTTGGTTGGCAGAACATGCTAGAACATTTTACATTTTCTTTGCCTCTTGCCTAAGTATTTGTCAGATGTCAGAAAAATAACTGTATACTGTGGGAAAACAGATACCTCATAGGAGGGATTACCATACTGTGTATACCGACGTTACCTGCCTTAGTACGTTGTTTGTTGGTTGCCGCTTTGCTGTGTTAGGATTTACGTCTATTAAGAGGAGGTTAGAGTGTTAGACTGTGTGTTATTAGTGTTTTGGAAGCTATAAAATGCCGCTCCGCCTGCCCGCTGAAGCCTGGCCCAAGAAGCGCGCGAAAACAAGATGAAGCCTAGGGTTGATGAACCGTCCCGCCGGACGCCGGCCTTTAGAAGGCTCAGTGGAGCCAGAGGTTTTGCCAGAGAGGTTTGAGGAGTCTCAGGCAAAACTTTTGTACTAGGACAGAGGTTTCTCAGGAGGGAGGGGGGGCTGCTTCTCGGGGTTCTTCCTCTCTTCCCTCTTCTCTCTCTTCCCAGTAGTTTGCCTGCCCTTACTTCTGCCAAAAGAAGTTCAGCTTTCCCAGCTTCAGTGGGGGCTTCTTTCTCTCCAGCATTTCGGTCTTCTACCTAAGAAAAAATAATAGAAGAATGCATTAGAGAAGATTTGATATGCAAGAGCCCTCCTGCCCTAAGAGGCCTAGAGGCCCGGGGTGGAACCGAGTTTGATAGTTTTGAACAGTGTTCAGAGGCTTCAGGAGTCTTCAGCGAAGACTTGCAGGAGTATCCTGATTCTGATGTCTGATTCTGATGCTTCCACTCCTGGAGGATTTCTCCCTCCCAGAGTTCTTGCATTCAGAGAGAGAGCCCTTTGGCAGAGAGGGAGGGAGGGATTTGGGATGGGAAAGGAAAAGGTCTAGGAGGATTCCAGGAGGTCCCCAGCTCTTTCTTGTAGCTATTCCTCCTGTGTTGAATGTGGTGGAAGATGGTGGAAGATGTAGGCTTCCTGAACCCTGGACTTGAGCTCCTGCCTCTGGCCTGCTGCGTTAAGGCTTCTGCCCTAGGTGCTATCCTGTATAATAGTTTAAAGAGGCAAGGGCTTTGCCTTAAGGGGCCTTAGGGAAACTAAAGGTGTTAAGGCTTCGCTGTGCCTAAAGGATAAAGGGCTTTTGTGGTTAAATAAGAGGGCTTTACTGGATAAAGGAAAGAAAAATCTAAACACTCACACCAGCGAAGTGATTGAATTGTCAGTTCAAGCCATCTGAGCGCTTAAATATCAGAAGGTGGATGCTTGCTGGAGGTAATTGGTGGTAAGAAAGTGCTGGATTTGGTTCATGTGTTTGTTGAGGGGGTGGAATTTGTCTGAGCATGTGTCTTTTTCTCTTTTGGATTGTCCTTTCGAGTAGTCTGCTTGATGCTGTTGATCGCTTCTGTGCTTGGCTTTCCTAGGGAAAATGGAGGACAAAGCTTAGTTCTAGCACTGGGGAAGATTTTTGCAGGATCAGATGCCGTTGTTTTATGTTAGGATGATCTTACAGTTAAATGTGGTATGAAAATTAAGTGATTCCCCTGTAGAAGCAGTTTTTAAACGGTAGCTGGCAAAGAGTTTTTTATTAGCTAGAACAGGATGGTGCCTGCCTGTATGATTCCCAGTCTAGGGTATTGGCTCTACGGGTAGGGCAGGCATCCTGTTTGTTTCATTCCCAGGGGAGGGGGGAGTTCACCAGCTAGGCTGGGGAGGAAGGGAGCCCACCTCCCTGTCGTAAACAGACCTTAATTCACTTTCTGGTGAGGGTAGGGATAGTCCTCGTTTTCAGCTCCCAGTACCCATACAATTTCAGCTGCCAGTAGATTTAACGGATTCTCTTTTGGGAGGAAGACTGTCTCTTTCAAAGAAAATTTTTACTTTTTTAAGATTTACAAATGGGTGTTGCCCTTTATTCAAAGGCCGCCACATTTTCCTCCTCCTCCTAGGCCTTTTTCAGGGGAAACAGATTTGACTTACTTTTCCACAAAAAAGCCTCAGAGTTTTCAGTTTGGATTTCTCAGTTATTCAGGCTTGTTCAGATTCAGAAAAGGACCTGAATTGGAAAACGATGTTTATATGGTAAAAGGCTTTAGACCACGCCAAACCCTGATTGTGCTCGTAAGGCGTGCTTTTTTTACATTCCGGTTCTCTGGATGGAGATTTTAGATCATTCCCTACTCAAGGTCTCTTTGGCTTAAGGCTAACTACAAGAGCTGGATGAAGGGCTCTTGATGTCAGTTTAGCTTACCATCATCTTCAATTTTCATTGATCTATCCTTACTTCTCATTATCAGTGCCTGCTTCTGGCTCAAGCTTATCTCTCTGCATACAGCATTCTCTCTATCACCTTTTTGGCTTATTCAGATTTGATTCACTTCTTGACAACGAAATAAAGTCCCTTAAGAATATTACTTCTGGCTTCTGCTCAAGAAAAGGAAGACCTTATGTGGCCCAGAACCTCTTATAGCAGTGCTAAGATGCCTAGGTACTTCCATCAGATATCTCATCAGTCCTGCTGGCAGTGCTAGACATGACATTTGCCCAGAGGAATCCACTTTCTTTCGTTCAACTGGCTCCTAATGCAAAACTGCATATGCAAAAGCAGTCCACTTATCTACAAATCACTGGCATCTCTTCATCTTTTTGGACACTGTCACTCACTGTCTACCTACTTCCACAAATCATTCATCAGTGGGCTCTGGAATGTTGGTCTGGTCATTCAAATTCTCTGTTCACCGCCAGGAAAAGGTATCTCCCTTCAAATATGATGCCTCGACATTGCTACAATTCTGATATAAAATCAGGAGTGTCAGATTTGCAAGTGGCTCTCCAGACTCATTGGCTCACAAGGACACATGAAGGAGAAGGAGAGACTGGTCCCAGCATTAATGCTTTCACATCCACATTTCTGCCTGGGACATGATTTCCTAAGATCACAAACAGTAAATCCAACGGGTCGCACATCACCGGGCAGTACAGCATTCTATAAGACTATGCAGGCAAGCAACTCAGTTAGACTACAGCAGAGACATTGCAACCAACTTCCAGGGCAGGTGCTCATTAACACATTTGTCTAAACACGTGATGTGTTTCTAGGAGGGCAGGAGTTGACCCAATTTGCAACCTAACCAAGCAGTTAAACGGACATTCAGTGCCAGAACACCTTGAACTCTTCAGGCAAGCCTTCAAGGTCCACACAGACCACCAGCTGATCCAGTTAAAGATAAATTTGTTCTCCCCACATTTCCAAAAATTGCGGGATGCTCTGTCTGAAAGTTTAATAACACAAATCATGGAGATGCCACAGTACCCTTCGAAGTTCAACCACAAACCAAATTATACAAGTGTGTGACAAGACTTTCATCTGATGAACAGGATTTCTCCACTTTCCCCTCGCAACCTTGGTACCCAAAGGTACGGAGTTTTCCACCTCTGGCCTTTAGCTCTGGATTACTTGTCTGTTAGGTGATTGGGATGGGGCCAGACTCGCCTTCCTCATCTGATCTTCATCTAACAGTTTCTGGTAAACTGATTTGAACACTGCCACTCTCATCTTCTTCAAGCCTTTCTCCATGTGCTCATCTACACTGGAAGACTCAACACAAGGTCTGCAAAGGAAAAAGCAGGGGCTCTTAACACAGCACACTCATCTCATTTCTCAGTTTGAAATGTTCTATTTCAACAAAACAAGTTCAATTTTATTGACATATTGGCAGAGGAATTGTTGAATTATCTCTTCTCTCAATTTAAAGAGCAGTACTTTTTGGTTTCTATGGAAGCTTGCCACCATTTGTTACGCATCCTTTATTTGAAAGTTTCTCAAGATTTTTGGACTGATTGATCCCCCAATTTTGCAGGTTCCAGCTTGGGGGTCAATTTTGTGTTTTCTAAATCTTACTCTACTAGATTGGGACAAGCTCACGTCTATTGGATCCTTGAAATACTTGTTTCGCAGAAGACTGCTTTCTGTTAGATGTTACGGCAAAAAGAAGGGTGTTCGAGTTTGCTCCTCCTGCTAGTGGAAGGCCTTTTTTGAGACTGATAAGCTTAGCTATCACCCTGACTTGAATCTCCCATTTTTGTTGGCTGTGTTACTTACAGTTATGGCAAACCTGGCTATTACTGTGCCTACTTGCAGTGCAAGATGGACTTTTAATTTGCCTAAGGTTATTATTACTTCCTAATAATACTCCCTCAATTTTAGCATTATTTAAGCAGGACTTTTGCCAAACTTAGATTTAATCAGGTTTATGCAGTCATTACGCCAAATTTATTCCTTTTGGCCAAACCTTTGTTATAAACAAGCTATTTTCTGGGTTAATTGGTTGCCTCACACTTTTTGAGCACAGCAGGCAATTGTTTATTTCCAGCTGACATTAGCCTTATTCCCACTAGGGCACTGCCACTTTTTATTTGTTTAAGCTGGTGCAAATTTTCTTGTGTATTCCCATCATGGCAAGGAGTTGAGTGCATTTTCACAGGGCATTCCTCACTTCTCTACTTAAGTCAAGCTGGTTTAAGGCTTGGCCAGTTTGCTTTTTTTTTGGAAGCATCAGGCCCTTGCAGCAACTGCTTCTTGCCAGCTCATTACACCCTTTTTGGTAAGTCTACCCAACAGCATTGCTTTGAAATGGCTGTTTAATATAGCATTAGTGCTTTTGTACCTACCTATTACACATTCTCCCATGGGATCTGCTTTGGGATAGTACACTCTAAGTCTCTCCTTCCCAATCTGTGTTTAGAAGTTGTGTAGGTTTTGTTAGTACCTTATATACCTATTATATTCTGTATTATTTGTGCTGTTTTTTTTCTAGGTATTTTTTCCGCCTTGTTGGGGGTCTTCTGACATCTGGGCAAAGGTTACACTGAGATATGACGTATTTTTGGATATATTTAGTACTGGGACGCTGGTTACATTCTTATGGCTTCCCTCTTTGTCGCCGCGCTATACTCTGGTACATTTGCCGACTTTGCGATATATTCTGATACCCACAGTAAGGGGTGCAGCAATGCAGATCGCAACACCCTTATTTATGGTAGTCTACTTTTTTGCACCAAAGCAAGAAGAGATTTTAAAAAAGATGGAAGAAAAAGCTAAGTTTATGCAGACAGTCTAAGTTTTTTTTGCAAGTACAGCCTCCAAGATCCAGTAGGCATTGCCACTCAAAACATTGGTCCTTTCCAGCCCCCTTAAGGCCATCTCAGACTAGACCTAGGGGAAACCCCCCCAAGTGCTAAGCCACTCCCTTATGGAAAGAATTCACAATGACTTCTCAACTCCTCCCTTCACCTCTGCCCAATTGCTCATGCACCTAGGAGGAAAACTTGCCCACCATGCAAAAAACTGGGCCTCCATCACCAGTGATCGATGGGTCCTCAACATTGTATCACAGGGGTACACATTTTATTTCAACATGGTGACAACCCCTAAAATTTTCCCAGATCTTCCTCCAAACCAGTGGGCAGAGGCACAAAACCAAGTTCAGTCCCTGCTCCCCTTAAGGGCAATTCAGCCTGTTCCTGCAGAACAGCTAGGTCAAGGTTTATATTCCAGACTTTTCCTGTTACCCAGAAAAGAGGGCACCTGGTGCCCAGTCTTAGATCTATCCATTCTAAACACCTTCCTGCTGGTAGCAAAATTCAAAATGCTCACCCTACAACAGCTTCTCCCTATGCTGTCCAAAGATGCCTGATTAGCCACCCTAGACCTAAAGGAGGCCTATCCGCATATCCCAGTCAGGGACTCCTGCAGGGAAATATCTATTTTTCAGGGCAGGATCTATGCATTATCAGTCTTTGCACTTCCCTTTGGCTTATCCACTGCTCCCAGAGTTTTCACAAAATGTCTGGCTCCAGCCATTGCCTTTTGCAGACATATTCAAATTTCCCCCTATTTGGATGACTGCCTGATTCAGGCAGAGAGTCAGTAAAAGCTGTTGCAGCACCTGACATTTGTAAAGGACCTTCTAACCTCACTGGGGTGCATGATCAACGAAAAGAAATCCAAACTAGTCCCCAGTCAAGCTTGGACACAGCATCCCAGATGGCATTCCTTACTCCAGAAAAACAAGCCTATCTGACAGGCTACTTCTCTCAAATGGCCACAGAACCCAGTTATCCGCAAGGGAAATCCTGCAAGCTCTAGGGTTTATGGCCTCCTGCAGTCTCCTAATTCCATATGCCAGACTGCATGTGAGGAAACTTTAATGGTACTTAAAAAAGTCTTTGGTGCCAACATTCTTAGGACCTGGAAACTGTCATACCTATGATACCTTGTCTAAGGAAAGAGTTCCTTTGGTGCACAGCAGCATGCAACCACAGCAAGGGGCTTCCCTTTACACAACCCCACACTGCCCAGACCCTAACCATAGATGCATCCGACTATGCCTGGGGTACACATCTGAATGGCAGGTGCATTCAGGGCCACTGGAGCCCAAATCAAATTCATCTGCACATCAACCAGAAATAGATGCTAGCTGTTCAGCATGCTCTTAACAGCTTTCAAATCCCTACTCTCTCCGGGGCCTCTTCTAATCAAAACCAACAACACCACAATGATGTGGTACATGAACAAGCAGGGAGAACCCACTCTGCAGACTAGCCATGGCCCTTTGGAACATGGCCTCAGCCATGCATATTCACCTACAAGCCCAATTCCTGCCAGGCAACCAAAACTCTCTGGCAGACAACTTAAGTAGAAATCTCCTAGACCCACATGAGTGGCAATTAAACCACAACACCTTCAGCCTTGTGACCCAGAAATGGGGTACCCTGAAGGTGGGCCTAATTGCCTCCCCCTACAACCACCAGCTCAGCAACTTCTGCACCAGGGAACCTCACAGCAAGGCCTGGAAAGTGGATGCCCTGTCTTTCCATTGGGAAAACCTCTCAATATATGCATCCCCCCCTTCCTCCTCCTCTTACCAGAGTACTACTCAAAATAAGGGAAGAGAGACCAAGGGCAATCCTGATTGTCCCAGACTGGCCACGCCAGCACTGGTACACACTACTGCGTAGTCTGTCTCCATTGCCTCCATGGCACCTCCCTCAGATTCCAACTCTCCTGACTTGACAGGAGGGAGAGTTCTTGAATCCATAGTTGCACACCCTGAACCTGGCTACCTGGCTTATTCCTTGACTTCTCCTCCAGTGGCCAGCCTAAGCAAGCAGGTCATGGATGTTACACATGAAGCCAGACGACCCAGTACTAGAAAATCCTATGCTGACAAGTGGAAAAGGTATTTTTCCTGGATCCAGACTAAAGGAGCTTACCCAGCACAGCCATCCTTACCTCTCATCCTGGATTATCTAGCAGACCTACTCCACAGGGGCCATTGCTTCTCTTCCACTAAAATCCATGCCTCTGCCATCTCTGCATATTACAGCACTGAGCCACCTCTCTTCTCACACCCTCTCATCAAGTAGTTCCTGAGCGGGGCTAACAACGTAAGGCCACCAAGAAGAGCCCCTAACCCTGTTTGGGACCTTACTTTGTGTTGGAAAAGCTCACACCCCCCCTTTGAGCCTGCAGCTTCAGCAGAGTTAAAATTCCTTTCTTGGAAAACAGCCTTGCTTTTGGCCATCACTTCAGCTAGAAGAGTAAGTCCCAATAGCTGGCAGAGACAAATATTGTAGAATGAATCGAGTTCTCAAAGGTTTCTACAATATTTGTCTCTGCCAGCTATTGGGACTTAGTTTTCATTTGGATTTACTTGGGACGGATTCTTGATTCATTTGTCAGCTAGAAGAGTGTCTGAGCTACAAGCACTTAAGGCTGTGGAACCCTTCATCTTTTTCATTGCTGACAGGGTCTCCCTCAGGACTAACCCAACTTTCATGCCCAAAGTGGTGTCCAGTGTGGCTCTCAACCAATCTATTCATTTGCCCACCTTTTTCCCTAAACCTCAAAATAAGGGGAAAGGATCCTGCATGCTTGAAATGTGCACAGACAGCTCAGATTCTGCGTGGATACAGCTTAGCCCTTTAGGAAATCTGACCAGTTACTAGTCAGCTTTACACCAGGGTAAGAGGGCAAGGCCATATTAAAACAAACCATCTCCAAATGAATAGCACACTATAATAATTTCTGTTACAAACACCATGGAAAAACACCCCCACAGGGGGTCAGAACACATTCCACTAGGGCAACTTCAACCTCTGTGGCCTTTCTTAGAGGAGTCCCTACCAGGGACATTCTGGAAAGCTGCAACATGGAGTTCTGTTCATACCTTCACCAAGCATTACCACCTGCCTATCTTTTCCAAATCCAGGGCCTGGCTTTGCAACCGCAGTCCTGTAGGGCATACTAGCCAGCCCCAACTCTTCTTGACTGCCTCCACCCATTCTTCAGCTTTGGGAATCAACACAAGTGTGATGACTGCAACAGTGAAACACGAAGAACATAATACAGTTGTGTACAATTGCCATAAATGTAGATGTTCGAGTGTATTCACTGTTGCAGTCCAGCTTACCCTCCCGCCATCCCCTTGTCATTCTGGAGTTTATCTTTCCTTCTCTATCTTCTACAACCTATGTGGTGTATTTGTTTGTAGATGAAGGTAAAGTTTATATTGATGCATGTATGTATATATATATATATATATATATATATATATATATATATATGTATTTTTTTTAGCTACCTTTTTGGGGGCACCTGACATCGGGGGCAAGAAAAACTAAAGAAAATGGCGTCTGCTGCATGTTTTATACCCCTGATGACCTGACGTCATGGAAGAGGAGACGGCAACCGATGCAGGACCCAAGACTTTGAAATTCAGGCGGACTGAGGGCAAGCTGCCAGCAGATTACCCAACTGTAATGACTGCAACAGTGAATACACTCGAACATCTGCATTTATTATAAGTGTGCACAACTATGCTTTATGTGTTTGACCATAAGAGAAGTCCCACTTTATTTTTGGTAGCTTGTTGTATGTGCTGATCAAATTTCAGGTTTTCATCTATATTTTTTGTGTTAGGTTACATCTTTTATGGTAATATTATTGTTTATGAATACCATTAGTTTGTTTTTCTTAAGTTTTATGAGCAGGCTTGCATCAGCCTGGATTCAGAGGAGGAAAAGGATGCTTGGATGATAGGTCGGAATTTTTTTATACTTGCTATAGTGCAGAGAAGGTTGGAGTCGTTGGCATAGCTTGTTTGGTAACTGAGTGGCGGCTTGCTTAAAATACGTTAAATAAAAGGGAGCCAAGAATCAAGCCTTGACAGACACCTACAGGAACTGGAAGGAAAGTTAAGCAGGTTGTTGCCATTTTACATCCTGTTGTCTGTTTGCTAAGGTTGCATAGGGTGGAGAGGCCTATGAAGGAGGAGAAGATTGTAGTTTTGCATGAGAGGCCATGACAAATGCTTTGGATAAGTCGATGATGGATGAGAATAAGTGACGTGCATTTCTATGATAACTGATTGTGTTTATGGAATGCAGAGGGCAGTTGTGGTGCTGTTGGGTCTGTGAGAGGAGGTTATTGGCAATGAGATGCTTAAGGTGCTGTGTACGACTCCATTTCTCTTGGGTTTTTGCTAAGGGTGATAGTATTGTTATAGGTCTGAAGTTAGACAATTTTGTTGAATTTTCATCTTTTTGTAGGAATATAATGTATATTTTTCCCAGAGGGTTGGGGCATGGGTTTCTGTAATGGAACAATTAAGTATGGAAACTGGGCAGGTCAGTGGGTCTGGTGCCATTTTGATATATTCACTTGGAAGGTCATCTGCAGTTAGTATTATGGGTTTTCAGATTTTGGAGATTTTTTATTGTTGAGTGAGATCGGGACAAGTTTTAAGGAGAAGGATGTTGTGAGGTCATTTAGCTAAGTAGTTGGTTGGGGAACAGAAGAGCGATTATCTTTAACATGAGATCAAACTAGATGAAGTGGTTATTGAACTGGCTGACAATGTTGTTGGTGGTGGTGATTTTAGCTGAAGGTGCTGGAGTGATTTGGGTTATTTTTGTGTTTTTCTGGAGGTTATTGTAGATTTTTTTGGCTACTTTGAGGGAAATTGTATGGTTTCTGAGATCTCTGAGGTTTTGCTTGTATACATTTTTTATATTAATTTTGCTATCATTGTTTCCAAGCTTTGCTCCTGATGTGCATAAGCTATTTTGTTTCTTGCGTTAACAAATGTGTTGGGTTAGATTTTATCTTTTTGTTTTGATGGAATCCAATTCGTATGATATACTTAGAAATATTTTGTTAAGTTCTGCGACTGCTTCATCTAGATGCAGTTTTTAGCACATGGCTGCTACATAGCTGTAGACCGGAAATAAAAGTTTGTACTTGCAATTTGCTGGACTTTTGTGTCTGCTGATATTGTGGTTGCCTCTGGGTATTATAGCAAAGGTAGGAAGATGGTCACTAATGGTGTCTGGTAGACGCACACTAGTGGTTATTTTGTTTGGAGATGAGAACACAATCCAATGTGAAAATGTGAGAACAAATTAGCGTGTGGTCCAGTGCTTAAATAAAAATAGTAGCGAAGGAAAAATCTTCCTACAGCAAAAATGAAGACCCACAAATCAGGAACAACATCAAACAATCAGGAAAACAAAGACATCCTAAAGTTAGGCTGGCATCAGATACGAAGGATAAGAAGAAATATTTCTCTACTTTTATCTGGAAGTTACAAAAATAACACCCAGCATTGCTCTGAACTTATTAACAATGACAATACCTACTTGGATCCACTGGATACTGCAGATATATTAGCTAATAAATTCAGTGCATATTTCTCACCAGAGACATTTATACAAAGTCCGCGTATCCCTAAGGATCTCAAAACCCCAATCATCACTAAAGAACACTTGCTAAAAGTGCTCTCCAGAATAAGAACTTCCTCCTCAATGAGACCTGTTAATGTACCACACTGGCTGCTGGATAGCACTAAACATGTGCTGGTAGGGTCTGGCCCTACAGCTGTTCAGCCTGAGCTTCAGCCATACCAACTGGCTTTGTTCCTGAGGTGTGGCACAAAGTGGCTGTGATACTATTTCACAAGGGAGGCCCTATCACCCTGATGAGTTTCATGTGCAAGGGCATGGAGTGGGTTATCTGCTTATCTGATAAACTACAATATTAAAAATCTTATGAATTGTAGCCCAAGCAGTTTGGATTTGTTAAGGGTAGGTCCTATCTAATGAATCTTTTTTTTTTTTTTTATCTTTTGAGAAGGTAACACAAACCGTGGACTGTGGTTGTTCTGTCCATACAACACAGCTTGATCTCACTAAGATGTTTGATACCATGCTAAATCCTAACATAACTAACTAGCTAGATGCACTCCAAATTGATCCCTTAGTAGTTAGGTGGATAGCATATTGGCTGAATGACAGAACGTGGACAATGAGGGTGGCAGGTGCATCCTCAGAGAGCATAAAGGTAACCAGTAGGGTTTGTCAGTGATCTGTGCTGAAACCTTTGCTGTTTGGCATATACATCCATGATTTCCAAATCAAAGATGGAGATCTCCGGTTAAAAAGATTTGCAGATGATTGTAAACTGGTTGTCATACTCAAATCCTGTTCTGATATGCAGAAGCTATAATGTGAACTTACAAATGTTAATAATATATTAATAATATCTGATGCACAGAAAATGGGTTAAACGTAAAGCTAAAAATGCAATATCATTGTATTTGTTTTTAAAAAAAAAACACCAAGCTTATAGTATAAATAACACCCACTCCCAAATTAAGATGTTGTGAGAGACCTTGATGCATTGTGTTGATATTTCACTTTCCTTTGAGAAGCAGCTGTGGTTAGGAAATGGTGTCTGGCACAACTGATCCCAAAGGGATATCTCCTCTAAATCTAAAGAAACCCTTACCCTTCTATATTCTGCTCTAATCAGGTCAAGTTTTGAATACACCCCCATGAGATGTTTCTTACTAGAAATGTCAAGCAGTGGTTCCTGACAAGAAAAGATCACAGGCCTAAAAAACCTGAGCTAGAGGGTTTTTTTTCCTTGTATTCAGTTTCCTATAGACTCCTTAGGGGTGCTCTGAGCCTTGCCATTCATGTCTTTATGTTGTAGCAGTCCAAGATGTGTTGTATCTCCACAAATCAAACAGTCCAGCAAACACAAAGTCTGAACCTCCTCCAACAAATAAATAAATCAGAGTGGAAAGACAAATTGCCACACCTAAACTATGCCATCAGTGGAACAAACTTCCACTTTACTCCAGATCAAACAGTGTAACACACTGTCTTCCCTTAAAAAGGAGTTAGTTGCCTGGGTATTCACCAAATCATCCCCGGCTTGACTGGCCTGTCACTTCTTGAAAAAGGAGGTAGGGTCTAAGGCAGGATATTGGCAAGGTGTAACTGGCCACATGGACCAGTTGCTTTATATTTTCTATGCTTCTGTGAGTGGTGTCGATTTCATGCTGGTATTTTTGTTAAGCCTAATTGGGGTGCTGACTAGCTGAATGAAATTATATAGATTTTTTTTGTAGGTGGGGACATCTGAGCATATTACTTGCCAGTCAGTTTTGAGGTGTCCCCGTATGATTGTTTCATGGCTTATGTTTATGGATAACCAACACAGGATTTTTTTTGGCAGTGTTAGTATTTTTACCTGGGGGTATGCATAGGGCTTTTTTTGCAGATGTTCTTTTTATTGTTTAGCTTTAGCTGAAAGAGAAATAGTTCTGCATTGTTAAATTGGGGAAAGGGGTTAGGATGGGGAGTCATTTCGAAAGTATTTCTGTAAAAACTACCCCACCCAGCCTTCTTGTTTTTTTATATCCATTCTTAGGATGATGTTGTCTGGTAGGCAAATTTCATTTCTTTTTATGCCTGGTTTTAGCCAGGTTTCTGTACTGACTAATATGTCTGGTGAGCATACAGCAATGTTTGCATAAATGGCATTTTGTTGCTCAGACTTGTGCTCATACTGAATTATTAGTAAGCCTTCTTGTGTCTTTTGGTTAGAGAATGGAAATAAATGCATTTTGAGGGGGCATTTGAGTTGTATGGGGACTTGTGTGTTGGAGGGTGAGGGTTTGGGTCATATCACCGAGTTTCAATTATGATATGAAGTATTTGTTTGGAGGGAGGCATGTGTATTTGAGTTTGTTTTAAGGCAAGTTTTGTTAGCAATGAATTAGTGTTTACTTAGAACTGGAATTCAAATTCTGTGATGCATTATAAGATAGGGGAGATGGTATGGGTATAAAATGTTTTGGTTTGTGACATAGTGCAGCCAGCAGTTCTTCTGACAGTGATCCTAGGATGTCTGATAACGTTTTATAATAATTATAAAAAATATATAAAGATGGCTTTTCATTACCTTGGACAGCTGTTTTCTTGTATACTTTTTCACCCATTCTTTTAAAGGAGTCTCCAAAGATATTAATAATGACCTTTTGGCAAAGGCAACCGTGGTTCTCCCTACTTTTGAAAATGGCCAAGGGTATTTTACCGCAAGCTTCCTCACAGGGTGAATTTACTTGTACAAAATGGGTTCTCTCATTCACCAGCCTTTAAGCGTATAGCCTACATGTTAAGTTTTAGTATCTTTTTGAGGCTTCTTTTTCTGAGCATGTGCAGCAGATATTAAAGGAGGCTAAGAAACTTTCTACAAGAAAATCATATATGGCCAAGTGGAAAATATTTTCTGATGTCATAGTATGCACTAAGACCCTTTTAAGGCTCATACACCTTTGGTTCTACAATATTTTTGTGAGTTGTTATCCTCTGGCCTTTCTTACTGTACCATTAAGATTCATAATTTGGCCATTTCTGTATGTCTGCCTCTGGCTCACCCTTTTTATCCAAAGTAATGGAGGAAGGAGTAGATACACCGGACATTTAACAAGCAGTTACCTGGTCTCACTTCATACATTTTCCACTCATTACAGACAAGTTTATCTCCAGGACTAGGGTTGAATTTGTGTTTGCTGTTTTGTGGGCTTGTTCAGTCCTCTTCTGCACTATAGCTAACCACCTTTTTTTTCCATTGGGGCTAACAGCTTTTGGAATCCTCCCATTACTCATGACCTTTAACCGTAAGATACGTGCAGGCCTTAGTGCAACTATTTAGGAAACCTACCGTTATTCACACTCTTAAAACCAACACTAGGAGAGTTCACAAACTTACAATAATAGACAATGCTCAAGTGCATTAATTGTTGCATTCCTCTTTCCCCATCTCCTCGTACTACAATATTTTTACTGGCCAGAGTAGGGTATCAAAAGTCCTTTTCCCTCCCTTCTTTCTGTGTTCTTATCTGTCCTCTCCTCTTTGTTTTTGTCCAGGCTCCCTGGGAGGTCTGTATTTTCCTGTTGCCTGATAGAAACTTATGAGGTAAATATAGTACCACTTTAATTTCAGGGAATGCCAACATCCTAGGGATGGAGGTGTCAGCTCAACAATATGGGGGGGGGGGGGGGCAGTTTAAAAAAGTCTGCCCTGATCTCAGACTCAGCTTATTGCAGATATCCTTTTGCTCATAAATGCAACAGTGAACAAGCTAATACATCTATCGTGGTACGTTACCTACACAGCTGTACTGTCTTAAAACAGTCATCACCATGACTGTTCACTTTTAGCACTGCAAGCAGTTTTACATTTCTTTTGCTTGTGGCATAAAGGTTAGGCTAGTTCAGATCAAATGTCAACATTACTGTCTGATTATACTGCCTGTTGCTGTAGTTATGTTGGAAGAAGCCACCTAGGTATTACCAAACCACATTTTATTTGCTGATCATTGTCCTGGGCCACTTTTTTCCGAATATTATGAGACATGAGGTAGAGCTACTTGGTCTGGAGTCCGTACTTTCTCTGTGCAGCTTTGGTCTGTCTTCTGCAGCAAGCAGGTATTGGTAGTTTTGTCCTGCAAGGCCTAATCTTGTAATTTTATTTATTAATTTATTTATTGTTTGTACACAGCTTCTTCAAATGACTGAATGGGTTATTTACACTACATTGTCCAGCAGTTCATCTCCTTTTGGAAACTGCCTTTACCCCACCCAGTTACACATAAGTTCTTAAAATACATTCTACATATTGACTGAACTAGCCTTGTAGAAGATGAAGTACTTATTTAGGGCCTCCCTCATGTTATGTCATGGAGAGCATCTTGGTCTGCTGGTGGTTTTCCTTGAGCTAAGCTTCTCCCACGTTAGTAGTAGTTTCATGTTTGTTTGGATTTTCATCATTTGTAGAGCCTTATTAGGGTTTGCATCTGGGTTACACGATAGAAAAAGAAGGAGGAATATCATTGCACTGATTTGTGAAACTGGTTAGAGGAATTGTTGATGTCATGATGGGATGTTCCTGGAAAGTCCGTTAGCTGATATTTATTCAGAATGTTGTAATGTTTTGCCTTTGGCCGTGATGCTTTTTTGGTCTGGTAATACACTATGGGCTTGATTTAACTCTCCTTTCCTTTCCAAAGTATGGAGTGCATGAAATATTTGTGAATGGTGGTGTCATTGTTTCATTACCGAGTCCTGTAATTCAGGCATCTTGTTGTCAGGGCTACATGAATTTTGATGGTCTTCCTACCTAGGCATTTATGAGCACTTTCATTACTTTGCCTGTCCTGCTTAATTAGCACTTAAAAATTATTTAAAAATAATATTTCATCTCGAAAATGAGTAGAAGACAGACAGAAGACTACTGAGCTCCCTGCTAGAATTTAGTTGTATGGAACCTCATGGAGTCTATTCTGAAGGAAAGAATTTGTTTTATCTAGATGCAAGTAGGACACTGAACCAAGGCAGTATGGGTTGAGGACAGAAGTGTTCCCTTTAGGTAGGAACATAATCAAAGTAGCAGAGCAAGGAGTGGCATTGATTGCTTAATGGTTAGTGAAGTGTTTGGCACAGTGGTGTATGAGAGAGATTCTAAAAAAAGTAAGTAAAACAGCACTGGAGTGGGCTAACCTGGCACTAGTGAGTAGTAGTAACTAACACCCATTGTACAGAAAAAAAGGTTTCTTTTTAAGTATGCTGGCTCCAGTGGTAGGACTGATAAATTGTAATGTTGTTTTCAGCTGCACTGCAGAATGTCTACAAGAAATAGGGATGTATTTTTGTGCCACTGACTGATATTAAAGTTAGGTGGAGAATGGGATTGGAGGAATGATCAGAGTTCAACAGCCGCACCAGAAAATGAGATCAATTTCTGAAGAGACATTTCATGTTTCTAGGAAGTGTAACAAATTCATTGATGGTAAGGTAGCAGCAGATGTACACACTGTTTTGCATCTGCACAGGAATGGAGAAGTTGTTTAAGAATAAAGAGATACAGAGAACAATCATAAGTCATGGCTTGGTTGGATGAAGCAGTCTGTCTCTGTTAAATAGGATTTGGAGTTTAGTTGTTTCTTTATGTCTTGTCGTTGTTGTTGGGGAAAGGTGCCATTAAGCAGCCATGTGGCATCTTCTGTCTTCTGGGTGCAGCCTGGGGTATGGGGAGCTTCAATGCTGTAGTATTGTTTTTTGCTGTGGATAGCTTAGGGTACAACAGGACAGGGGCACAGACATGTTGGGGTATGTCCTGCACTCTTGTCTGAAGTCATAGCACGTGCTCAGCCTCAGGGAGATGGGGAGAGCGTTTGGTGTGGTAATGCCTGTATTAGTTAGGTAACCAATGTACCTCTGCCCATCTTCATTCTTTTTCCTAGCTGTTAAAATGAAGTTAAGGAGGCGCTCTCACTTGAAGATGTTATTAATTAATTTATTTAATGTTTAAGAGATAATGGATGCATACAACATAACAGCTTTCAGCCAATTGTTTGGAAATATACTGTCAGTATTGTAGGTAGGGAGGGGCAAAGTTTTAGGGGGACGTAATTGGCTAGTCCTGATTTCTCTTTAATGTATACCAGCTTTTAAAAGTTGTTATTGCTTTTGCAGTCAAACCTGAGTGCTGCAGCACTCCGTGCGTGGTCTAAACTGTAGCACCTGCACTTTGCTACAATTTAAAAGAGAAAATGTTTGTTTCTTTTTCTGTTTTTTCTTAAAGTAAAACCTGAGACCAGTAGCACTGTGTGCATGGTATAAACTGTAGCAACTCTTCAGTAGTAAGCATTTTGCTAAAATGTTTAGGAGGAGGTTTGGGGACAGGGTGAAGAAACTAGACCTGAAGGGGGTGGGGGCATTTCATTAACTGGCCACGTGGTTGGTGTGCCTGTAGAAGGAGTGGATTACTATTTATTTATTTATTTTACTCTGTGAATGAGTGTAGTGATAATTCATGGGACTGGGAGAGGGTGCTGGTTAATCCAGCTATACGTCTGGACACTGTGAATGTAACATGATCCAAAAGTCAGATACAGACCTGCACAATGTTCAGAAGCTAAAATGTAAACGGTAAATACACTGGACGATGATAAAACCATTTAGAATTAGGTCAATAATGATAGTTGTGTAGTCTAAGGAACTTAGTTTGTAGCTTAAAATGGACTTCTTTAACATCAGTATAGGCAGGAAGTGAAGCAAAGAATGGAATAGAGGTTAAGACTGATGGTTAAGGGTGGGCATAGAGCTGAGTACGGCTGGCCAGAAAAAAAGTTGTCTGCTTTCCTTTTTAAATATTTGAAGTACATGATGTACAACATAGCTCCTTTTGTTCATTGGAATTTACCTGGTTATTAAAACTGAAGTAATGTTTTAAATGTTTTACATACTGAGCTACATTCCTGATCCTGCTTTAATTCAACCTTTTTGCTCACTGCAAATTATTTACATTGACAAAAGCAGCAAAAATTTCACAAATTTGTGCCAGTGTCACTTAAAATAAACTGGCCTTTCGCTCAGAAATGGATAGAAAGAACAAGCTAGAGTTATGTTGCTAAAACAGCAGGTATAGCTTTCTAAATCTGCTTTTGGCATGCGACTTGTCTTTTGCTTTCTTGCATACCTCTCAACTGTCCTGATTTTCACAGAATGTCCAGGTTTTTGGCTCATATTTTTGGTCTGTTCCTCATAAATTTTTAATTTTCTGGCAATTCATTGGGAAATCATTGAGGATGGAAATCTGAAATTAATGTCAGGCATTTCAGTTTGTTTCAGACTACATACCCTTCAGAAAATCCATGCTAATGAAAATCCTGTTATTCTGTCAGTGTTCTAAGTTTATAAGAGCAATATTTAAAAAGTGTCCCTATTTTTGGGCCTTTGTCCCCGCATTATTTATGGGTTTGTCCAGATTTCTTGCACTAAGAGGTTGAGAGGTATGTTTTATTGAATTCTCAAATAACTTGTTAAAAGTGCAGGCTTTTGTGTATCCATGTATATATGAACATTTTCTCACAACTTGTGATTTTTAGTTCTCTCTCTTTCTGTCTCTCTCTTTTTTTGTTTGGCTTTCATTTGCTTCACTGAACTCCTCTGGTGTCATGCCTTTTCACATTATTACAAACGTTTCACTGACCTCTGGTCTGTGTTTCACTTATCCTGTGGTGGTTCTAGAGCTCCGTGAGTATATTTATATTTTATATCGAAGTATAGCATTCAACTTTGATCATTCTTTGCATAGTGATTGCTGTTATTTTGTGTATTTTAATTTGGTTGTAGTAATGTCTTTTTTTTGGGAATTTCTTCATAGTAAAACTTGACTGCCACAGTACCATATATCTGCAAAGATAACATATTCTTAATACACAGACTTCTTTCTTTGTTGCAGTGCATTGTAAGAATTTTAAGAATGGCATTGTTTCAGTGAAGTAATTTGCAGCCTGCATCTGAAATGCTAATGATGATGTAGCAAAGAATTGTAAGGCCTTGTAGCACCCACACTTGTTTAGTAATACAGTACAGAAACATCAAAGCCTAATCATTTAACCTGTTTTGTCTAGATTAGATGGAAAGGATGCCGCCTAATCACTTAAGTAACTAATACAGAGAATTTATAGTCTGTTTTTAAACATATTAATCTGTTTAGTAAAATGTCCATTTATTAATCATATCTGCAGCTTGCTAAAAGCACTGCACCCATCCTTCTGACATTTCAACTTATAATACCAAGGGATATAATACCAGCCCAATGTAGAAGGGAGTATTTGCTTCCAAAATGTCTTGTATGAATAAAGTGTTTAAGCATGCTTACCATCCAGTTGCAAATAGTTTCTGTACATAATGTGGTCATAAAAGATAACTGAGGAATTTCCCAAAGTTTGTTACGCTTATATATTTTTTCTAAATCAGAATAGTGAAAAAAGACACTGTGTAGTAGGACTGGCCATGGTCTGAAATTACTCCGAGACTAGCATGCTCTTTGTTTCTCTGGTAGTATAATTGTATAGGTGACCTTAAATGTAAACTCTTTTTATTATTTATTTATTTATTTCACATTTGTTAACCATGTTAGTGTCCAATTGAGTTTGCAAACAAACCCATTTTCAATGGAAACCCGAGAAGAAAGGCCCCAGCAAACGAAAGTAAAAATAAAGTGACAATATACAAATATTAAATAACAATCACAACACAAAATAATTGTAAAAAAGAAAAGGTTAACTATTTACATTGCATTGATAGTAAGCAACCCATTTTCAGTGGAGACCCAAAGGGAAAGAGCCCCAGCAAACATAAGCAAAGATAAACATACAGACAAAAACTATTAAAAACAACACTGCAAATACGAAATTAATTATAAAGAGAAAAATAAAAGAAAAAAAATTATGGACATTAAGGATTGCACTGATACTAGTGGACTAAAATTTACTACATATGAGAGTAAAAACAAAAAGATAATCATTGTTCAAAAGAAGGACAATGTATAGACATTGATAGGAAGTGGAGGGGGGGCGCTAGTATGGAATTGGGAGGGGGTTATAGTAGGGCTATAGTAGTAGAGCTAAGGGTTTAAGCAGAGGTTACTAACAAAGAACGAAAGTTGGGAAATGCAGTAGGTTATACAGTGGGAGAGACTAAGACTATGTGTGGTCAATGCAACGGCATAATTTCAAGTTTAGTAGGTGGGATTTAAGCTCCTTTTTAAAACGGGGAAAGGAAAAGTTGGATTTAATATGGAGAAGGGAGTTTGTTCCAATTTAGTGAGGCAGAGTGTTTGTAAAGTAGTTTGCCAATATTCCTTTTGCATTTATAAACTGAGAGAAGATGCTGATCAGCACTCCGGAGAGGCTGGGGGGAGAGTAAAGAGTAACATGGGAGGCAAGAGCAAGCAGGCAGAGGGATTATTGAGTATGGAAAAGGTAGTGTGGAGTTGTGATTGTAGGAGAAGGTGCGGAAATTCCAGCCACTGAAGTTTGCTTAGTGAGAGGCAGTGTTGTGAAGAGTGGTTGGTTTATAATAAATCTGGCAATTTTGTTGTACATTTATTCCAGTTTCTGTATTGAGGTAGTTTGGATATTGGTAAGGATGGAGGAAGCGTATAGAAGACTGGGCAAGAGAAATGCCTGTGCAAGAGTCCGTTTAGTGGCAGTAGTGAGGACTTTTTTGTTCCTATAAAGTAGTCCAAGTTTTTGGTGTTTTTTTAATGGCTTGTATGTGCAAGTCAAATTTTAGTTGGTCATCAATTATTACCCCAAGGAGTTTGGTGTGTGAGGCAGGGGAGATAGTGGGTGCCATCTAGGGAGGAAAGAGAAAAGTTGGATTTAAGGTGAGAGAGTGTCTGAGGTAGGAAGAGAAGGAGTTGAGTTTTCTTAGGGTTAAGGATTAGTTGATTGTTTTTGAGCCATTTTTCAACAGAGATAAAGGAAGTCTGTGTTAGTGTGTGTAGTTCAGAGGTAGTATTGGAGATAGATAAGGGAGTGGAGTCATCTGCGTATTGGATTATAGATGAGAGACCGCAGGAGGAATGTAGGTTGTTGGTAAAAATGTTGAAAAGGAGCCTTGGGCTACAACTATTTGAACAGCAAGGAAGGGTGAGAAAGCCCTGCTGCCATCTAACAACTTGTTTTCTGCCAGTAAGGTAGGATTGGAATCAGCCAAGAGTAGGAGAGAGGTTTAGGTCTGAGAGTTTAAGAAGGATGGTATGAGACACAGTGTCAAAGTCTTTAGAGAGATCAAGGAATAGACAGGAGACTAGGAGTATCTGGTGTGATCCCTTAATGGAGGAAGCAAATTACATCTTTAAATTGTATAATTATCTGTTTGTATGTGCAAACTTACAGAACATAGGAAATTGTGAATCACATGTGAGGAAGTGGTTTCGACTAGTAAAACAAATGTAGATTTGGCACACAGTGAAGTAACAGAAATGATGCAGTGAGGCAGTTTCCAGCTTGTTGGTTAGAGAAAAAATTTTGTATTGCTGCTTGTCAAGTCTAAGTGCTTGAAACCAACAGTCTTCTGCATTTTAGAAAAATATAATTCATTTGTATGATGAAATGTTAAGAATGTTCTCTTAACAGTATCAAGTAAGGAGGATTTTGTAATGCAGCAAATAACAGTCATTGCCAGATAAGGCCCTTCCCAGCAGGAGGACTTTGTACATTCAAATCAAGGATTCCATGCAACTCTGAAAATGTACCTTTTGTAACAACAGCAGATCTTCTGATAATACTGAAGAAGTTAAAGAATCACTTAGTATAATTAGAGGCTTGAAGGTTGACCTGTGGTGAAATGTTTAGTAGTCATGTAGTCATCAAGATTCCTTTTAAAAACCTGAAGGTATTGGCATTTTTTAAGGCAGAGAGAAGTTTGTTCAAAAGGTGAAGGAGCCATTTTGCAATATGTTTGTTGCGTTTTTGGCCATTGAGTTACTTCTAGTATGCATATGTTGGCCGTCCCACTGGTATGGTCCAGACAGAGAGTCTCAAGGAGTAAAGGATCTTTCATGTTGTGTGAAATAAGGTGTGGATTCCCTTTCAGAAAGTTTTTATGATACAGAGGAGGAGAACAGATTATGAAATCTGAGTAACCCAGGATTCCAAGGCCACCTTTCCTCTTGATGAGCAATTTCTTAATTTGTGCCATCCTAACAAGATGATTGGTTAAGAAACTGCAGAAAGGAGCATTGTTTTCCATGATTGGTTGAATAAGTCAGCTAGTAATCTTTGAGTATCATATTAGTCTCAAAGAAGTGGAAATGGAGAGGTGAAAAGTCAGCAGGTAAGGGAGAGTAGTAGTGCTGAAACTGAATTCATCCTCAAGTCTTGGTGAGTACCTTCATGAGGTGGACCCTGTCTTTCACAAAGTCTCACCAAGGTGACACTGGTACATAGACTGTATTTGTATAGCATATATCATGGACAGAAGTAGGTTAAAAAGCTGGGTGCACAAGACACCAGGATAAAAAAAGTCCAATCCTGGTATACACACTGGTGCCAGGACTGAAAAGATGACCATATAGAATCCTCAAACTATGGAAATATTCCTACAATGGGGCCAGGCCAGGCCCAAGGAGGGGATGGCTGCCTGTTGTAGAAGGAAGTAATAGTCCACAAAAATCACAAAAACTGACAGGCCAAAGAAGAGCCATAAAGATGATAAAATGGACTATTGAGGATAAGAAAGAAATTCTTTATTGGTACTATTATGCAAAAAGCCCAGAATTTCCAGACACAAGAAATACAAAATGATTAAAAGAGAAATTAGAGGAAAGAAAAATACTTCCCCAAGAAAAACTGTCAGAAGCTTCAAATACAAATTTGTATTCATTAATACAACAGGTTTGTGAAAAACAGTATATAGATCAAGAAACATTGATCCGTTTGGAAAAAGAAGCATCTGAAGAAGTGTGAAAATATAAATAACAAAAACTAGAGATTTTTGAAAAGTATAAAAAAGAAATATGGACATGGGAAAGAAAGAGTGATTTGTTATTGTGCAAAGGAGAAAGCCAAATTAATCAATATAAAGAAACCAGCACCAAAGATATTCAAAGAGAAATACAGGCAAAGGCATGCAGATATGGAAAATTGCACAATAAAGAAAATAATATCACAAAGAGGGAATGTAGAAAAGAAGATTAGTAAAGTAGAAGTTGAAAAAAATAGAAGGTGAAGTTATGGAATACCTGTGAAGTGAAGGCTTTGGTGTAGAAGGTCTAACACAGGTTACATCACAGCAAGATGGAGCAAGTCCACAAAATAAGGAGAAGCAGGAAGTTCAGAAGACATCTGAAAAAGAAATATGGACAGAGGAAAGGAAAAGAGATTTAATATGGTGTAATATTTATGCAAAGGAGAAAGCAAAACTAACCAATACAAAAAGAGCAGCACCAAAGATATTCAAAGAGAAATTAGGCAAAGGAATCCGGATATGGAAAACTTTACAATACAAAAAATAAGAAGACAAAGAGGAAAAGGAGGTTAGTGATTGAGAAGTTAAATAAATAAAAACTGAGTTTATGGGGTACCTATGAAGTGAAGGATTCAGTGTAGAAATTCTAATTCAGAAAGCACCACAGGATAGAGCAATAGATATCCAATTTAAGGGGAAATCAGTGGAATGGGAAGCAATTTGTCAGGTGCCACATGAAGATATTTTAGAGCCTTCCACAGGAAACCAGTATAAACATTCACTTGAAGCTGGACAGCAAGGGAAGGAACAGGAAACTGTGGAAACTGACGCAGTCAATGTTGAGGAGTGATAGGCCAGTAAGTTCCCATATGACAGAGCAACGGATGGCACAGGATGAAATTTAAAAAAATGTGCCACAGAAAGATAGTATAGAACTTTCTATAGAATGCCCGCAGGAAATGGAAAATAAAAAAATGTGCCCTCCGTTTAGAAGAAAAGCTAAGAGAAGAGTTGCTTGTTTTAATAGTGATAGATAGACTTATTAAGATCATTGAAAGAAATAGACTGCAGAAAGGTCAGTAAAACCGAAAAAGTCAGAAGTTTGAGAAAACAAATGAACGTCGTAGTTAGGACTGTCCATAGAGATCCATATGATAGAACAGAAGTAAACAGGATATATATATATTACTGTGTAGCTAAATTAATAATCGATGAAGTCCTACTACAAGAACACAGGGTAGTGAGGGAAAGGAGGGGGAAAAATCGAATACTATCATGGAAGTATCGAATAGAGGAAAACTATAAAGCAATTAAGACAAGAAGTGTCACTGTTAGAAGAATATAAAAGAGGGAACAGAGCAACAAAAATACTAAGAAAGATGGATGTAATAAAAGCAATGTACAGTATTAGAACAGACTAGGTTCTATCATGCACTTTCGCAAATAAGCTAAAAATCTCAGCACAGGTGGAAAAACATAGAAGATACACAGATAAATATAAAGGAAAAGTACAAAATAAGCAATTTATTGATGACCCAAAAAAGTTATGTTCTGTAGTCCTGTCTCGCTTTCATTCTTAGCGATGGGATCGGAGCTGATCCTCGGCTCCGACTCGGCCTATTTACAAGCTCAAAGTCTTCTAGTTGGCTCGTGGCTAGGTTGGTATCCCATGGTGCACCAGTGCAATCCCCAGATCTCGTTTGCCGCATCGACGAGTTCGGATGTGCTTCTTAGCCGTGGCTAAGTCTAACACATTTTGTTCTAAATTTTGGATATTTCTGCTATTTTCATATTTTTATAGCATTATATAGCTGTAGTTAGTGTAGTGTTGGTAGTTAGATAACGTTTACCAGAGGGCTTTGTGTGAAGTTTCTCTGAGTACAGTTGGCCGTTGGCCTTGCAGTACTTTTTGGTATCCTGTGTGCCAGTTGTTTCTTCACTGGGTTGTTATATATATAGATATCTATATATATATATATATATATATATATATATATATAGATATCTATATTCCATACTGTTTATATTACTAGTTGTAGGCGCCTTTCGAGCTTAGTTTAGATTGTGTGTGCTTTTCATAAGTATTATAATTAATAACTTTACTTGCGGAGCTTTCCGCTTGTTGATAGTGACAGTTTTTGGTGTTGCATACAGAGCGAGGTTCTGTTTGACCTTCGTTCTCGTCCCTTGTTTGTTTCAATAATTAGACTTTGTATTCCTGTTCTAGTTTGTGTGAGAGGCTCTTGACTTGTTTTGCTATACCTCCCGCTAGGTCCGTTTTAGTTAGAGGACCTATTTACCTCCCTCTTCTCTACCAGGGCTAGGCCCGTTTAAGTTAGAGGACCTAGTCCTCGTGGTGCGTCTTTGTCGGTTCTTTTAGGGCTAGAGTTAGTCCTCCCACTTTTCCTTTCTCTGTGTGTCTGAGTACAGTCTTCTGTGAGATCTCTAAGGAGGTCAAGGATCATAAGCCATCTGGCTTTAAAAAGTGTGTGAAATACTCACAGAAGATGTCTATAACGGATGGCCACAGTAACTGCGTATAGTGTCTTGGGGCCACCAACTTACAGGAAACATGCTTATTTTGTCACTCTTTTAGTGCTAGGGTGTTGCAAGAGAGGAAAAATAAGCTCATACTAAAAGATCTCCTAAAGCCTTCTTTTGAGGAATATCTGGCTAGCTCTTCCTCCTCTGCTAGATCTCAGGGATCTAAAAAGGAGAAATCCAAATCCTCTAATAGGCCCTCCCCAGCACCAGCTGGTGCTTCAGAGCCACCTCTTAAAATGACCAAATCTGACAAAACTACTCCGTCATCGGTCCCACTGAGTTCGGAGCTGATCAAGGGTTCTTCTACTGTGGTTACAAGGTCAGCACCAAGTAGTTTGAAGCCGACCACTGAGAGTATTCAGCGGAGCCGGTCTACAGATCCTTTACCTGTTTCCCCTACATTAAGGTCACCAATATTGCAGAGATCCTGTTCTCCCACTCTGTCTTCTAGGTCTTCCAGGAGTTTGTCGGAAGAAGATGTGGAGAGAGTAGTGCGGAGACTCCTGAAGTCATCTGCCTTACCTAAATTGTTTTTGGCTCCGACCCAGTCAGGCCCGGGGCCAATTGAGTCTGCCTTCCCTTCGGTGATTCCTCCTCCGAGCCATGCTGGCCTTTCAGAGCCTGAGTGTTTGGTACCGCTGGTGGAACCCTTGGTTCCAGCTCCCCCTGAGGTTGTTTCAGAGCTGAGTTCCACTCTGACACACTCGGTGCCGTCCGTGGTGTCTAGGAGCCGAAGCTTCCCGGTCAGCCTCGACAGGGATGCCTGAAATCGAACCTCTTCAGTTCCGACCCTTCCTCTTTGTGCATCAGTGAGGGTGAGCACGGACCCTTTGTCTATCTTGGAGCCGATAGCTCTGGAACCGATGGCATCCTCGGTTTCCTTGGAGCCGGGAAGGTTTTCGGAGCCGGAGAAGTCGGCATTCAAGATGATGAGGAGTGTGCTGTCCCCATCATCAGCTCCTACCAGGGGTACCGACCCTCTCCCACCCTAGGGCACCTACTTCTGTCTTTGCTCCTACTCCCTCTCTGGACAGTAGAGATCCGCAGCCTCAGGAGCCACCGCCTGGTGGCCCACATTTTTCCGAGACATCCCCGGAATATCCTTCCAAGGAACCCCCATGGAAGAGCACATGCAAGAGGAAGCATGTAGACTCCCAGGACGAGTCTCTTACCTCAGACACTGACCTCGAGGAGTCAGAAGCGTCCCCTAAGTCGTACTCTGATGATGCCTCCTTCGTAGACATCCTCGAAATCCTTAAGCAGAGGTGCGGCTGGCCCACTGTCACCCCTTCTGATGAGGAGTCAGTGTACCTGAAGGATTTTGGGTCTCAACATTCAGTCTCTTGGGTGTCTCCACCTTTTGACGAACTGATGAAGCTCGTTAGTCGGAAGGTGTGGGATACTCCTGATGCTGTGGAGCCAGTCCCCAGGAGACCAAATAAATTTCTTTCTGCGCCCAGGGAAAAGGAAGTTTTGTCTAAAGGTGATCCCGTAGATGCCATGGTGGTGGCGGCGGCCACTAAGAGGGAGCTAGCGGAAACAACTTCTTCTGTTCATCCACCGAATAAAGAGTCTCGAATGATGGACAGATACGGGAAGCATATCTTTTCATCAGCGGCATTTACTCTCAGATCACTGAACTACCTTACCCACTTCACAAGGCTTCAGAGAGATCTCCCTAAGGAGTTAGGAGATTCTCTGCAAGGTACATTCACTGAGGGAGTTCCTGAGAAAGTCTCTGCCCAGTTGTCCATCTTGAACTCTATTGTCAACTCAGCCATGAGGCTCATCTCATATGCAGCCGATGAAGTAAGTAGAGCAGCAGGTTCAGGAATTTCTCTAAGACGTCATTCCTGGATGCGTTTGTCATTTTGCGGAACCATTCAAGTCTACCTTTACCAACGCCCCCTTTGATGGTTCTTCATTGTTTGGACCCAAGGTAAAGGACAAACTCACCTGGTGTGAGCAAGAAGGAAAAACACTCTCTGCCATGGGAGTGCATTTTACTGTCCCCTCTAGACCATACCCTAAGGGTCAGAGGGGTGGTAATATGTGGTTCAAGAAGTCCCAGCGGTTTTTCCAAGATGCACAGGGTGACTCCTCCTTCAAAGGCAGAGGAGGAGGAGGAAGTGATAGACGCCGCCCTAGAGGCAGGGGCAGACCACAAAAGCAGGGAGGCTGCGATTCGTTTTGGGGCCGGCCGTACCAGTGCTCCTGATGTGGGGCCCGACTGTGCTTCTATGGAGCCAGTCGGGGGTCGCATTTCTTTGTATCCAGAAGCCTGGCTAAGTATCACTCAAGACAGATGGGTACAAAGAATTATTACCAGAGGTTATGTCATACCCTTTTCTCTGCCACCTTATGTTCCCAAGTGGATCCCAGATGTTCCACCCAATCACAGGGATCAGGCAACTGTGGAGGTCAACAAGTTGCTGACAGAAAGAGTCATCCAAACCGTCCCAGCAGACCAAATAGGATCCGAAACTTACCTCAGATTCTTTTAGTGCCAAAACGTACAGGGGACTGGAGGCTCATCCTGGACCTCAGCAGGTTGAACGAATCAGTAAAGAAGGACATGTTTCGAATGGTGACACTGCAGTCTATACTCCTGTTACTAGGGAAAGACACTTGGATATGCTCAGTAGACCTCCAAGACGCTTACTACCACATAAAAATGGACAGGGCATCGAGGAGTCATCTAAGCTTTTGGCTGGGAGCCAGTCACTACCAGTTTCGTGCTCTGTTCTTTGGTCTCACCACAGCCTCCAGGGTGTTCACCAAGAGTATGGCAGTAGTGTCAGCTCACCTGAGATGTCGAGGATTCCAGGTGTTTCCGTATCTGGACGACTGGCTCCTGACTGCCCCAACCAGGCATCTACTTCTTCAGACCAGGGACGCTACCATTCAACTTTGTACCCAGTTGGGGATTACTACCAATTGGGAAAAATCTGCCTTATTGTCCTCTCAAGTTGTGATTTTTATAGGCGCAGAGATAGACACAGTAGACATGTTGGCTCGTCTTCCACTAGAAAGGGCACAGAATTTGGTTCTTCAAATTTGACGTCTTCTCCCCCTACAAAAAGTCAAGGCCAAGACTGTTCTGAAGCTTCTAGAGACCATGGCTTCCACCATACTACTAATGCCGCTAGCCAGACTACACATGAGGATTCTTCAGTGGCTGCTGTTGTCCCAGTTGTCCTTTCAACATCTACCATTAGCTCATCACATACTGCTGACAGACTTTTGCAAGAAGGACCTCATTTGGTGGACAACCCAACAAGTTAACCACGGGCACTTAATTTGTCCCTCTCCAACCCATTGCCACTGTGACCATGGATGGCTTATAGATGGGGGGGGGGCATTATCTAGGCAGGACTGTCCAAGGCACATGGCAAGGTCATGAGGCTCACCTGCATGTCAGTGTTCTAGAGATGAGTGCGGTGCTCCTGGCGTTGCAAGCACTTCACGACCTTCTGCCTCTGGGGACGATTGCAGTACAATCAGACAACATGTCGGTAGTATGGTATATCAACAAACAAGGCAGAACCAGATCATACCCACTCTGTCGAGAGGCCATTCGAGTTTGGAAATGGGCGATATCTTCCCAGCATTTTCTGGTGGCAATGCACATACCAGGAACAACCAACGTGATAGCCGACAAACTCAGCTGGGCAATTTTGATGCCTCATGAGTGGTCTCTGAAACAGGAAATAGCGGAGCAGATTTTCTGCTGATGGAGACTGCCTTGCTGCGGTCTCTTTGCCAGCCCGATCAATGCCAAATGCAGCAGCTATTTCTCCCTCATCCTCCCTCTGGGAGAGTCACCGAGAGACGCACTTGTTCACGATTTGCCTCTGGGTCTCCTTTATGCTTTCCCTCCCTTTCCCCTCATATCCGAGGTTATTCAGAAAGTGAAACAGCTGGGAAGTAAACTGATCCTCATTGCTCCATACTGGCATCGTCAGGTTTGTTTCCCCTTTCTCGGGCCTCCTCTCCTAGATGACCCTTGGATTCTGGACCCAGTGCCAGATCTCTTGACGCACATGTCAGGCTCGCTTCATCCTACTTTACACACCCTCAATTTGACAGCTTGGCTGCTCCAGTTCCATCCCTAGACAGGCTTCAAGACTTCTCACTCTCCGTGACTCATATCCTAATGTCATCTCATAAACCCTGCACTAGGAGGTTATAGGTTCATAGGTAAGTACTAGGCTATCTGCCCAAGGGCATTTATTAGCCTAGCCAGAATGTGTTTGCTTTCGCCATCCTCTTAGATTAGTTCCCTGTGCCTCTGTCCAGCAGAGCCATTAGTTCCCTGCGCCACAGTCCAGCAGAGCCACTATAGTGATCCCCGGGGTAAATTTTCTGTTTCTCATCCACCCGTCACGGTTTCTCTTGAAGAGTGTTAGTGAGGGGCTCTGCCTGATGTATATTGGAATCCAGTTCCAAAGCATGGGGAGTCTCTGGGACAGGAATCTATCCCTCCAGCATGTCCTATTTATCGTTGTGGTGAGGTTTATATCTGTAGAGTGTGTAGCTCTCCGGGATTTGTTGGAGCGTGTCCATCAATTCTGGGTTGGACATGGCCTTGTATGTCAGGCAGAGACCACCTCTGAGTAAGTGGTAAGCAGCAGAGGACAGCTGGAGTTTCTTAAGTCGGGCTGCATAGGGCATTTTTTTGAGACCAGTAATCCTCTTGGTAAGGTACTTTTGTGGTCTTTTCAGCTGTTGCGGGTGTCTTGTAAGCTACATCCCAAATGGGGCTTTGTATTCTATGATGGGTCTAATGAGTGATGAGTAGAGAAGGCACAGTAACCTCTTTTGTTCTAGATGCAAATCCTTTTGTGATTAGGTGGGCCACATAGAAGGATTTTCTAACCACCTTGGCAATATGATTATCAAAGGAGAGATTACTATCTACTTGGGTCCCCAGATCCCTTATTACATTTTCTGTATTTAGGGGACTACCACCAATGTGGTAGTTCGCAGGTACTTTATTTTTTCCAAAGGGGATGATTATGCACTTTTTGGCATTTAGCTTGAGGCCGTGATTTTGACACCAGGTATCCATCTCAGTGAGACCCATGTGGAGGGTGTCTGTATCAGCCGGAGAATCAGTTATGGTCCCTAGTTTGCAGTTGTCTGTGAACTTGGTCAGCCATAGTTATCCTATGCTTGCCTGTACCTCTGAGAAGTATATACTGAACAGGAGGGGTCCTAGGACTGAGCCCTGCGGGACGACACTTGTAACCGGTTTAGAGTCGGACATAGAGCATGCAACTCTCACCATGTGGGTTCTATCTATGAGCCAGTTGGCAACTTATCTTGTGACGTAAGGGTTTATGTTCAAGCTGGTGAGCTTGTCTATAATATTAGAATGGGGAATGGTGTCAAGCCTTTGCGAGGTCTAGGTAGGCTGTGTGGACCTCCTGTCCCTCGTCTAATGCCTTGGTAACTGTCTCAAAGAAGTCCACCAGGTTTAGAAGGCATGATCTGCCCTTAACAAAGCCAGACTGGGTAGAGTCCAAGGTTTGGAGGTTTCCGATGTCTCTGTTAATGAGTTCCATGATGATGCACTCCATAGCCTTGCAGACCAGGCTAGTCAGGCTTATAAGCCGATAGTTCCCCGGGTCCGTTGTGGTTCCACCTTTGTGGAGTGGGATAACTGTTGCTGTGTGCCACTCTGTGGGTACGTAGACTGTAGAGAGGCTGAGTTTGAACAGTGTGTTTAGCTGAGGGGTTAGTTCATTTTGGACCTTTTGTAAGACACAGCCTGGGACACCATCCGGTCCCACTGAAGCTGTGTTTTTGGCTTTGGATAGGGCTGTTTTAACCTGTCAGTGATTGACGGGGTCCTACATTCTTCTGGTATGGTTATGGGCCCTTTAGGGGGTGAAAGAGGGGTGAAGTTTGCACTAAACCTGTCTGCCAGAATGTTGGCAATGGGTTAGTCGGTTCAGTGTATTTTGTGCCATTCTGCACTAACTCAGAGCAGATCTGAGAATTTCCACTTAGGTTCTTGACATAGCTAAAGAACACTTTGTGGTTATCTTTGGAGTCATTGGCAGTTTTTCTTTCGAAACTAGCCTTGGATGATTTAATGAGGGATTGTTGTTTCTTGCTGATACTGATCAGGGATGTTTTTCCTTCTTGGGATTTTACTCTTTTCTGTACTAGTTTCCTCCTCCTGTTGTATAGCTTGTTTATGGCAGGGGTCCACCAGACTGGTTTCCTTTTCTTGGAGGAGTGAGTCTTGGTTTTACTTGGGATAGCGCGATCCGTACATTCCTGCAGATGCTCATAGAGTGCCTTTGTAAAGGTTTCAGCAGCTTGGACAGCATTGTCCTTTAGCATGGGGGCTGTGAACCTTTCCACCTCAGTCTTAAGTAACGTGAATTTTGCTTTTGAAAAGTTTTTCACAGTGGTTTCCTTGATTGGAGGTGGAGCGGAATGTGGCTATCCAGAGTGCTTAGTCTGTGGCCTGATCTAACCAGCGAGGGGTTGACCTCTGGTGTGGAACACCGGTCACCCATGTTGGTGATGACCAGGTCCAATATGTTGTTCTCTCTTGTGGGGGTGTTGACCAGTTGACCCAGGGCATTCGAGTTTATAAATTCTATGAAGCGTTGGGCAAGGGAGTTAGTACTTAAGTAGTTCTCCCAGTTTATGTTTGGGTAATTGAAATCACCAAATATTAGGGTGTTTGGTAGGACCTTCATATTTCCCAGTGTCTCCAGAAATGCAGAATGGGGGTCCTGGGTCATGGTGGGTGATCTGTAGCAAGCTACAATTTGGATTGCAGTTTTGCCCATTGTTAGTTGCACATGGATGATCTCTGATGCATTGTGTTGCGCCACTAACCTGGAGGTGTGGGTATCCTTGATGAATATGGCTACACCCCTGCCTTTTGTGTTTTGGACCTGGTTCTGTGGCCAAAAGGTATGGCATGAGTTATAGCCTAGTAGTGCTGGGGTGCTCTCAGCAGCCTTAAACCAGGTTCCTGTTAATGCACAGATGTCGATGTTCTCCATATTGAGGAGTGCCTCGAGTGCATGCATTTTCAGGTTTAAACTTCTGGCGTTGAGTAGCATTACCCTCAGTTTTTGGTTACTTGTGCTATTTATGGTGGTGGGTTTGACTTTTGAGGCTTGCCTAAAAAAGGCACTATGGGGCGGCAGGAGCCTTGGCCAGTATTCGAAAGCCTAAGGGTAACAGGTGCAAGCCTTCTCTTGCGCAGCAACGTGGCTTGTCAGGCATGTCATCCCAGGTGGACAGTTACTGGATCCCCTTTGAATGACACCAGAAACTTAGCCAGTTGTTGAAATTGATCATTTTTTTCTTTATACTGTGGCATCATTCTTGGTGAGGGCAGGATGCTACTCAGGTTCAGGGTCATACTGGCCTGGGCTACATGATCAGAGAGCTCTTCCATGTCTCTTTTCATGTAGTCCAGACAGGTATGTCTGAGGTCATTCACACCAACATGGACAATGACAGAGTCGTATTTGTACTTGTTCTGGAGTGACCTAAGTGCTTGTGTTATGTGGCGGATCTTGGCGCCCAACAGGCAGCTAACTGTAACCTTCTCCTTGTCCATCCTAGTTAGCCCGTGTGCCTGACTATAGAGTCGCATATTACTAGTGTGTGGGGTATGTTATTTTGCCTTAAGGGCTGTGAATGCGTGGCACACTGATTATGTGAAGTATGTGTTTCATGGCTGGTGATGGGGTGTGGAGGTTGCTTGGATGTCTGCTTTGGAGGTCTCTGTTACTTTTGCAGATTTTTATTTAGAGCCTCCGAGTATGTTTTCATGTATTCATGCATGTTATTTGCCGGTGTTGGTTTATTAGGTCTCTGTGAGACTGGTGGTGTGTTGCAAGTATTACCCTTCTCCTCTTGACTGTCAGTTCCAGTCTTGGGTTGAGAGAGCTTTGCCTCTAGGGCTGAAAGGACCGGATTTATTAAATTATATTGCAGTAAATGGAGGAGATTCTCTATCTGGGCTGAGAAAAAGAATGTTGACCCTTATACCGCCTCCATTCCGGTGGTTTTGGAATCCCTGTCTGAGCTTTTCCACCAGGGATCTGCGGCTGCCACAATTGGGGTTCAATTGGCAGCGATTTCTAATTTTCATCTAGGCATACAAGATTCTACTCTGATGTCACATAGGCTGTGCAAAACCTTCCTCAAGGGTGCCATTTTGTTAAGACCTCCATTTCAGGAACCTGTTGCCTCATGGGACTTGGATTTTGTGCTATCCAAATTAACATATTTGCCCTTTGAGCCTTCTCATTCATCGCCTTTGAAATTTCTGTCTTGGAAAACCTTGTTTCTGGTGGCCATCACATCTGCCAGACGAGTTGTTAGAATTACAAGCACTGTCTGTAAAACCCCCTTATCTGATTTTTCACAAAGACAGAATATCTCTTCGTACTAATCCATCTTTTGTCCCTAAGGTCTGTTCCCATAGCACTTTGAACCAATCCATAGAACTTCAGGTGGTTCTTCCCAAATCATTCCAATGCAGCAGAATACAGGTTTCATCAGTTGGATGTTCATAAACAATTAAGTTTTTATTTGCACCGGACTAAGGAATTCAGGAAGTCAGATCAATTATTTATTTCCTTCTCTGAATCCAGGTCAGGTTTACCATTTTTCAAAGTGACCCTCTCAAATTGGATTTCTAGCTGTATAGCTTACATTTAGGCTTCTGAGGTTAGGCCTTTACCTTTCAAGATTAAGGCTCATTCTACGAGATCTCAGTCTACCTCTGCAGCCTTTCAAGCCAGGGTCCCACTTGATAATATCTGTGCCGCAGCAACTTGGGCTACCCCTTACACATTTGTTACTCATTACAAATTGGATTTAACCTCCAGGGGTAGAGCATCCTTTGGTTCCACGGTACTCAGGAGTATTTTTCCTTCCGCCACCCGAGAATAAGGTGCTAGGGACACTGTCCCATATGTAAAGAATGAAGGTGAGATAGGACTACAGAACATAAAGAAGTTATGTACTCACCATAACATTCCATGTTTGTAGTCCGTCTCGCCTTTCATTCTTACGAACTCACCATCCTACCCCCATCCTGGAAGTATCTGGAGACAGGAAAATATTGACATCATTATTCACTGGAGACCTTTTATTATTGGCTTCTTTCTGTATGTTTGTTATTATTTCTCCTAGTTAGCAGCAAACACGATCTGGGGATTGCACTGGTGCACCATGGGATACCTAACTAGCCACGAGCCAACTAGAAGATTTCGAGCTTGTAAATAAGCAGAGTCGGAACCGAGGATCGGCTCCAATCCCATCAGTAAGAATGAAGGGTGAGATGGACTACAAACATGGAACATTATGGTGAGTACGTAACTTCTTTTTATAGAGAGTTGGGAAACAAGGTAAAAGGAGATCACCAAAAAAAAAAGAAGAAATAGATACATTTTGGAGAAGTGTTTATGAAGATCCTGTGGAACATAACAAAGATGCTAAATGGATAAAAGAATTAAAAGAAAGAATAAGAAGTTTAATGGTTCAGGATATGAAATAGGATTTAGTAACAGCCAGAGAGATTGAATCAAAGTTAAGAAAAGCCTCCAATTGGAAAACCTGAGGCCCAGATGCAGTATCTGACTTCTGGTTAAAATTATTAACATCTTTGCACAAAGATTTAGCTACGAGTAAGAACTATTTATATGCGCACCCTGAACAGACACCAACCTGGGTAGCAACAGGAAAAACAATGCTACTACTTAAGAGTGAACCTGCAAGCTACCGTAAAAACTATAGACCAATAACTTGCCCTCCGATGGTACATAAACTATACACTGGAATCAATGCCGACAAAGTTTATAGTCATTTAGAAGAAAACTCAATTATGGCAATAGAACAAAAGGGCAATAAAAGAAAGTCATATGGAACAAAGGAATGTTTGGTGTTAGTCATAGTGGAGAACTGTAAAAAGGGGAAGAATCTAAGTATGGCATGGATTGACTATAAAAAAGCATTTGATGGTATCCCACAAGTCAATGATAAGAGTGCTTGAAAATGTATAAGATGCACCCTACACTGATCGACTACATTGCACTGACAATTTCGCAATTAAGCCATGGTAAAGGACAAATTATTATTCCAGGGGAAAAAATTCAAAAGGGGATATTCCAGGGTGACTCTCTGTCACCGCTGTTGATGTTCTTCGTGTTTCACTGTTGCAGTCATTGCATTTGGGTAATCTGCTGGCAGGTTGCCCTCAGTTGGCCTGATTAACAAAGTCTTGGGTCCTGCGTCGGTTGTTGTCCCTTCTTTCATGATGTCAGGTCATCCGGGGTGTAAAACATGCAGCCAACGCCATTACATCAGTCTTTCTTGCTGTGCGGTGCCCGAAGCAGAAGCAGTGCGTAAGTGCCGGTCAGCCGACTCCTGAAATTTTTATTTTCAGAACCAAAGTCTTCAACTTAAAGTTAAGTACCCCATTGGGGAAACTTTTTCTTGCTTCTTACCGATGTCAGTAAAAGTTAATAATTGCATTACTTGTGGAAAGCAAATACCTCATAAAGATTTTCATTCGTACTGTATTCCTTGCCTAGGCCCTGACCACAACGTACCTTGCTGTCTGTTTTGTGCTTTATTTAATCAGCGCACTATCCATCGTCAGTACATTTTTGCCTCTAAATATTTCAGTTCTCGGTTTAATTATCCAGAAATGTCGTCAGTTAGCCATCCGACTACCAGGATTCCGAAAAAAACGCAAAGATAAAGACAGAGACAGGCCACCCAGGTCCAATACTGCCGACAACGCTTCTCCTAAGCCAGTCGCCAGTTCGCCGGTACTCAGTGAGGCGCTTTCACAGCCCCAGATATCCGCTACTTCTGATTCGCAGGCCTCTACTGAGACCCATTCGGAGTCTGGTATGCTGCAAGATGCTTCACCTATGGAACCTGTGGATGTCTCTACCTTGGATGGATCTGGAGCCGCTGTGCAGTCACCAGCTTCTGAGGATGTACTCAGGCCTACAGACTTGTATATTAAATTGACACCGCCTTCATTACTAAGGCCTAAATCTCAATCCATTTCTAAAAAACTGATGCCCAGGCCACATGTTCAGGCCCCTATGCCTAAAAAACAAATGATAAAAATGGCTGAAGATTTAATTACTCTAATCAGGGGTAGTCAACCCTTCCCCCTCTAAGAGGCCTAGAGCTGAGCTTGATTATGAATCTTCTGATCAGGATTCTGTTTCTTCTGACTCTTCTAATGACCTGGATTTGTTCATGCCTGCTTATGAGGATTCTGTTCACTCTGCTTCCCCTCCTGAGGATTTTTCTTTTGGGGAAACCTTACATACTTTAAGGGAGCATTTCCACTGGGAAAGCCAGGATTTTTCTGATTCAAAGAGGAGGCTTAGCGATTTTCTTCTTCTACCTCAGCATCGGCCTTTGGCTATACCTCCTGTACTAGACATTGTTGATGATGTGTTCTCGGAATCCAGTTTGGCCCCTGATTCCCTGCCTCCGGCTCCTAGTAAACATGATAGATACTACAGGGTTCCTGAGTCCCACAAGTTTCTTTTCAAAAATCCTGTTGCAGATCCAGAAAACATTTCTCAAGGGCCCAGGGGCATTAAGGCTTCTACTGCTAAAAATCCTACCCCTTCTGATAGAGACTCCATGGTGCTGGATATATGGGGTAAAAAGGTTTATACTTCTGCAGCTTTGGCAATCAGAGCTTTAAACTGCCAATTTCATATGTTAAAATATCAACAGCATGAGATTGGACTGCTTAAACAGAAAATGATGTTGATTCCTGACTGTATGGAAAATAAATATTTACAGGATTTCATGCATTCTGCTGAACAAGTTGGAAAACATACTTTGCAATGTGGTTTTGATTCTTTAGAGGCCTCCTGCAGGGCTGCTGTTACTAGGTCTGTGCTTAGAAGGCATGCTTGGCTTAAGGAGCAATCTTTGCCTGATCATGTTAAAGCTAAATTGTTGGATGCTCCTTTAAATCAGGACCGCGTGTTTGGCAATAAGGCTGAAGAAGTTCTAAAAAAGATGCAAGATAAAGCTAAATCTGTGCAAACTGTAGTTTTCTTACAAGTGCAACCTCCAAGATTTAGTCGGCACTGGCCTACTAAGAATTGGTCCTTTCCAGCCCCTTCCAGATCCTCTCAAGCCAAACCCAGACACTGCAAAAACCCCAGGTTTCAGTCCCAGGGGACTCTCAGAACTAAGCAGTAGGGCCCTCCACTTCCAAATCTGGAAATAACAAGACACCTCCCTATGGTAAACAGTCTCAATGACTTCCTTTTAAAATTACCAAGCACTTATCTTTTAACTGCCCCTTTGGGGAGAAAGATTGCTCTTCATGCAAAGAACTGGGAACTCATAACCCAGGACAAATGGGTTTTAAATAGTGTCCCAGGGATACAGATTTCAGTTCCACACATTGCCAACACCAAGCGGGTGGCCAGACCTGCCACCAAATCAGTGGGCAGAGGCTCAAAAACAAGTACTTTCCCCCTCTTAAACATGGGGTTATTCAATTGGTACCAGAAGAGGAAAAGGGACAAGGTTTCTATTCCAGGTTTTTTCTGGTACCCAGAAAAGACAAATCATAGCGTCCGATCCTGGTCCTGTGTACTCTAAACACCTTTCTGGAGATTCCAAAATTCAAGATGCTGACTCTTCACCATTTACTTCCTATGCTTGGCAAAGACGCCTGGTTGGCAACTCTAGATTTAAAAGAAGCATACCTGCACATCCCAGTCAGGAAATCTTGCAGAAGATACCTACACTTCAAAGCAGGCTGCATGCACTGTCAGTTCTCTGCACTGCCCTTTGGCTTGTCTACTGCGCCCAGGATATTCACAAAGTACCTGGCTCCAGTTATTGCATTTTGCAGGCAAAGAAATATTCAAATATATCCATACCTGGATGATTGCCTAATTCAGGCAGAAAACCAGGGCATACGTCTACATCATATTTGTAAAAAGGGTTCTAACTTGTCTGGGGTACACCATAAATGAAAAGAAATCACAACTGGTACCCTGTCAACAGATTACATTCCTGGGTGCAAGCTTGAATACAACTGCCCAGATGGCTTTCCTCACGCCAGAGAAGCAAATTCATTTGGTAACTTACTTCAAACAAGTGACCACAAAAACCCTGCTATCTGCAAGACAAATACTGCAAGCCTTGGGGTTCATGGCCTCCTGCATTCTTCTAATTCCATATGCAAGACTGCATATGCTAAAACTACAGTGGTATCTAAAAAGTCTATGGAGTCAGCATTGTCACAGCCTGGAAACAATGATTCCTATCATACCTTGCCTACGCCTGGAGTTCCTATGGTGGGCAGAGGCCTGCCAGCAAAACAAGGAATTCCCATTCACACTACCCCTGCCGGCCAAACCCTAACTACAGATGCATCAGACTATGCATGGGGGGGCTCACCTGGCAGGAAAGTGCATTCAGGGCAAAAGGAACCCAAACCAAATGCACCTACATATCAATCAAAAAGAAATGTTAGCGGTACAGAATGCTCTGGCAGCCTTCAAGGACTACATTGTTCCAGGACAACTAATGGTAAAGACGGACAACACCACAGTTATGTGGTATATAAACAAGAAGGGGGTACACATTCCTACCCCCTCTGCAGACTAGCCATGGCATTGTGGATCACAACCTTGAGCTACCAAGTGCACCTTCAAGTTCAATTCCTGCCAGGAAAATTGAATACACTGGCAGACAGACTAAGCAGAAACCTCATGGACCCACACGAGTGGAAACTGGAACCACGGATTTTCAACATGTTGACAAGTGAATGGGGGAGCCCAGATATAGATCTATTTGCCTCCCCCCAGAACTACCAGTTGGACAAGTTTTGTACAAGGACTCCCCACAAACAAGCCTGGAAAGTGGATGCCCTGTCCTTCAGGTGGAAAAACCTATCAGTCTATGCCTTCCCCCTCTGCCTCTGCTCTCCAAAGTTCTAGTAAATGTCAAACAGGACAAACCAAGGATGATTTTGATTGCTCCAGACTGGCTGCGCCAACACTGGTACCCCCTCCTGCACAGTGTGTCGCAAATATCTCCATAGCACCTGCCTCAGACCCCTTCCCTGCTGTCTCAGCAGGAGAAATAAATTCTGTACCCTCAGCTTCCAACATTGAACCTTGCAGCCTGGCTCATCACTTAAATTCACCCTTATCATCCCTCAGCAAACCTGTGATGGTTATCATCTTGGAAGCGAGAAGACCTAGTACTAGAAAATCTTATGCTGACAAATGGAAAAGATTATGTGCCTGGAACCAGTCTTTAGGGATGAGCACAGCAGAGCCCAATTTACCTCAGATATTGCAATACTTAACTGAGATGCTTCACAAGAGCCTGTCTTTTTCCTCCATTAAAATCCACGCCTCAGCTATTTCAGCTCACTATAACACAGAATCACCCCTCTTCTCACATCCTGTACTCAAGCAGCATCTCAGAGGGGCAAAAAACTTGAGACCACCCAGGCGATCTCCTACCCCTGCCTGGGACCTTAAGTTTGTTTTGGAGAAGCTCACTCTCCCTCCTTTCGAGCCAGCTGCTACTGCAGACTTAAAATTTCTTTCTTGGAATACAGCCTTCCTTTTAGCAATCACTTCAGCTAGAAGGATATCTGAATTACAGGCCCTTATGGCAGTGGAGCCTTTCATCATCTTTCATGCAGACAGGGTATCTTTCAGGACCAATCCATCCTTCATGCCCAAGGTGGTTTCCAGTGTGGCTTTTAATTAGTCCATTCATTTCCCAACCTTCTTTCCCAACCCACAGAACAAAGGGGAACGGATTCTGCATTCCTTGGATGTGCACAGACAACTTAGATTCTACTTGGACAGGACTAAATCTCGAAGAAAATCTGAACAATTGCTGGTAACATTTGCTGCAGGGGCAGAGGAGAAGGCTATTTCAAAACAAACCATTTCTAAATGGATAAGCCATTGCATTCATTTCTGCTATAAGCACCATGGAAAACCTATTCCCCAGGGGATCAGATCTCACTCCACCAGGACTGCATTTACTTCTGCAGCCTTTCTCAGAGGTGTTCCTACCAGGGATGTCCTAGAAGCAGATACCTGGAGTTCTGTACATACTTTCACCAAGCATTATCATTTACCAACGTTTTCTAAATCCAGAGCTGGCTTTGCCACTGCTGTCTTGCAGGGCCTTATAGCTGGCCCTAATGCTGTATAAACTCCTCCTCCCAACCATAGCTTTGGGAATCTACCCAAATGTAATGACTGCAACAGTAAAACATGAAGAACATAGGACAGTTGTGCACACTTACCATAAATGTAGATGTTCGAATGTATTCACTGTTGCAGTCCTGGTTACCCTCCCTCCAGCCCCCTAGATTTTTTCTGGCTATACCTCTACTTTCCTTTACTATGCTTAAAAGCCTTTCTGGTGTATTTGCTTTTGGTTGGAGGTATACTTTTGTGTTTTTGTGCTTATTTGCTCCCCATTAGGGGAGCACCTGACATCTGGGGTAAGAAAAACTGATGTAATGGCGTCAGCTGCATGTTTTTTACCCCTGACGTCATGGAAGAAGGGACAGCAACCGATGCAGGACCCAAGACTTTGTTAATCAGGCCGACTGAGGGCAACCTGCCAGCAGATTACCCAAATGTAATGACTGCAACAGTGAATACACTCGAACATCTACATTTATGGTAAGTGTACACAACTGTACTTTCTGTCTTGCCCTTAACCCATTAAGCTGTTACTTAACAGCTTAGGCCATGGCTATAGTTTGGCTCCTAGAAAACAACAAAGTGTAAAGACTTCTCATCTTCTCTTTGTTGATGATTTAAAACTGTATAGCTCATCAGATGAGGAACTGAAATCACAACTGCAAGTTGTCAAAACTTTTTCAGATGATATAAGAATGTCATTTGGTCTTGAAAAATGTGCAAAAGCAGCTTTTAAAGCAGGAAAACTGTAACACCAAGAACACATCTGTTTAGGACAATAATGTGATATAAAAGAACCTGAGCGAGTGGGAATGTATAAATATTTGGGAAATGATGAAGAATCAACAGTAAAACATGAAAAAATGCAAATAAAACCTAGTAAGGAATACTTTAGAAGACTTATTAATTCTGAAAACAGTGTTGCCATCTAGGAACAAAATCCAAGCTATAAACCAATTTGGTCTTCCTGTCCTAACTTACAGTTTTGGAGTGATTGACTGGCCGCAAAACGTGTTGGATAGATTAGATGGGGAAACTAGCAGGATGCTTCATGTTCACCAAATGAGTTATAAAAATCAGTGCATACCAAGATTATATATTCCCGGTCCCGAAGGAGAGATGGGCCTCCTTGAAATTGATTACCTGTATAGATCTGCAGTCGTGGGACTCCACACATATCTGCTGACCTCACAAGACCCAAATGTAGTGAAAGATGTTCATTGTGTTTCACTGTTGCAGGCATTACACTTGGGTTATCCTGCTGGCAGGCTACCCGCAGTCGGCCTGAATTCCAAAGTCCTGGTCCAGCATCAGTTGCTGTTGCCTCTTCCCTTACGTCAGTGCACCAGGGGTATATAAGATGCAGCCAACGCCATTTTCTTCAGTCTTTCTTGCCGCGCGGTGCCCAAAGCAAAAGCAGTTCGCAAGTGCCGGTCGGCCGACTCCTGAGATTTTTGAATTTGAATTTCAGATCCGAAGTCTTCAATAAAGCTAAGTACCCCATTGGGGAAACTTTTTCTTGCTCCAGTCCGATGTCAGTAAAAGTTAACAATTGTATTTCTTGTGGGAAGCAAATACCTCATAAGGATTTTCATTCTTACTGTATTCCTTGCCTAGGCCCTGACCACGACGTTGCTAGTTGTCGGTTTTGTGCTAGATTCAACCAACGCACTATTAAGCGTCGGTTCGATTTTGCTTTTCATTACTTTGGCCGAAGGTTTAACTATATAATGCCGTTGGAACAACCAATGACTGGAATCCATAGAAAGCACAAAGACTAAGAAAAAGACAGGCATTCGAGGTCCAAAACCGACAACAAAGCCTCTTCTAGGCCAGTCGCGGTTCACCGGTTTTCAGTGAGGCGCTTTCGCAGCCCCCTGACAACCGCTACCTCAGAGCCACAGGCCACCTCCGACTCCCACGTGGAGACAGCTAGGCCTCTGGAACCTCAAGGTATTGGGCCTACAAAAACGATTCCCTCAGATGGGTCCGGAGCCGCTGAGCAGGCATCGGCTTCTTAGGGTGTTTTCAGACCTACACAGCTTACTATCAAGGCCTCTTCAGCAGCCAAGACAAAGTCTAAAACACCTTTAAAGACAAAGAAACAAGTACAGCATTCTCCTGGACAGTCAACCATGCCAAAGAAACAGATGCTCAAAATGGCCGAGGACCTAATTACTTTGATCAGGGGCTCCCATCCCCCTCCTAATAAAAGGCCTAGGCAAGACACTGACTATGACTCCTCTGACCAGGTTTCTATTTCTTCTGATTCCTCTTCAGAACAGGGATATTCACTTCCTCCCTATGAGGACTCTGATGCTGAAGAATCTATCCCTTCAGCCTCTCCTCCTGAGGACTACACTTTTGGGTAACCCTGCACACCATGAGGGAACATTTCCATTGGGAGAGCCAGGATTATTCAGAATCCAAGAAAAGGCTCAAAGACTTTCTTTTATTGCCTCAGCACAGGCCTCTTGCTATCCCCCCTGTACTAGATATTGTTGATGATGTTTTTTCTGAATACAGTTTGACTCCTGATTCTTTACCCCCTGCACCATTTAAGCCAGAATGGTACTACAGGGTTCCAGATTCTCATATATTTCTTTATAAAAACCCTGCTGCTGATCCAGAAACTATTTCTCAGGGTCCCACAGGGGTCAAGGCTTCCACTGCTAAAAACCCTATTCCCTCTGATAGGGATTCTAGAGCACTGGACAGATGGGGGAAAAAAGTTTACACCTCTGCTACTTTAGCTGTAAGGGCTTTAAACTGCCAGTTTCATATGCTTAAATATCAACAATACCTAATGTCTTTGCTAAAACAGAAAATGCTTACAGGCTCTGAATGTCCTGAGAACAAGGAAATGCAGGATTTATTGCATGCAGCTGAACAAGTGGGAAAGCATACTTTGCAATGTACTTTTGATTCATAAGAGGCATCTTGCAGAGCCGCAGTTACAGGTTCTGTCATTCGAAGGCATGCTTGGTTAAAAGAACAGAGTTTACCTGATCATGTTAAAGCAAAATTATTGGATGCTCCATTACAGCATGATACTTTGTTTGGTGTTAAGGCAGAAGAGGTGTTAAAGAAAATGGAGGATAAAGCAAAATCAATGCAGACTGTAAAGGATTTCTTACAGGTTCAGCCACCTAGATTTAGCAGGAACTGGCCTTCTAAAAATTGGTCCTTTCCAGTGTCAGACAGGCCACAAAGAGGTAGATACAGACGCCCAAGAGGCAGATCTCAGCCCCAAGGCTCATACAGACCTAAACAATGGGGTGCTTCAGCCCCCAAAGGCGGAGAAGACAAATCGCAACCTTATAGGAAACGGTCCCAATGACGTTCCTCTACAAATGCCAAGTACTTACCTTTTGGCAGCATCCTTAGGGGGAAAACTAACATTTTTCTCACAAAATTGGCACATGATCACCCAGGACAAATGGGTACTGAATATTGTTTCTCAGGGTTACAGGTTCCACTTTCACACTCTACCAAGGTCAAAGGGTATGCCAGAACTGCAACAAAATCAATGGGCAGAGGCACAAAAACAAATTTAGTCTCTCATGGACATGAGGGCTATTCAAAAAGTACCACAGCAAGAACAGGGGCAAGGATTTTATTAAAGACTTTTCTTGGTACCCAGAAAGGACAAAGCCTGGAGACCAATACTGGACCTGTCTATTCTAAATACTTTCCTGGATGTTCCAAAATTCAAAATGTTGACACTGCAGCAACTTCTACCCATGCTGGGCAAGAAGGCTTGGCTAGTTACTTTGGAACTCAGAGGCATACCTGCATGTCCCAATCAGACAGTCTTGCAGAAGATACCTCAGATTCATAGCTGGCTCAATGCATTACCAATTCTCTGCACTGCCCTTTGGCTTATCTACTGCACCCAGGGTATTCACATAATGCCTGGTACCAGTAATTGCATTTTGCAGACAAAAAGGAATTCAAATATATCCCTACTTGGATGACTGCCTTATTCAAGCAGAGAGCAAGGACATTCTACTAAAGCATCTGGCGTTTGTAAAAAGATTACTAATTTGCCTAGGGTACACAGTAAACAAAAATAAATCATAACTAGTGCCCTCTCAAGAGATAATATTCCTGGGTGCAAGCTTAAATACAACTGCCCAGATGGCTTATCTCACGCCAGACAAGCAAAGGCAACTGACTCATTACTTTCTAATGATGGCAACAAAGACCCAGCTACCAGCAAGAAAAATTCTGCAGGCGTTGGGCTTCATGGCATCCTGCATCCTACTAATCCCATATGCAAGACTGCATATGAGGAAGCTACAATGGTATCTAAAAAGTGTTTGGACTCAACATTGCCACAGCCTGGAAACAATAATAACTCTTATTCCCTGCCTGCAGCAGGAGTTTCGATGGTGGGCACTGGCCTGTCACCACAACAAGGGACAGCCTTTCACTTTACCCACAGCCAGGCAGACACTAACAACAGATGCATCGGATTATGCCTGGCGGGCACACATGGCAGGAAAATGTATTCAGGGCACATGGCCCGTGGACCAAATGCATCTTCATATCAATCAAAAAGAGATGCTAGCTGTACAGAATGCCCTTACAGCCTTCAAGGATCTACTACATCCAGGACAATTATTATTAAAGATGGACAATACTACAGTTATGTGGTACATAAGCAAGGGGGCACACATTCCTACCCCCTCTGCAGGCAAGCCATGACTTTGTGGAACACAGCACTGACCTATGAAGTACATCTGCAGGCACAATTCCTGCCAGGAAAGAAAAATACTCTGGCAGACGAACTAAGCAGAAAACCTCATGGACCCTCACGAGTGGAAACTAGATCCACAAGTCTTCAGCATGATAACAAGGAAATGGGGGCGCCCAGACATAGATCTTTTTGCCTCCCCTCACAACTGCCAACTACAGAGATTCTGCACAAGGACTTATCACACACAAGCATGGAAAGTGGATGCTCTATCATTCAGCTGGAAAACCCTAACAGTTTATGCCTTTACACCACTGCCTCTCCTTCCCAAGGTACTTTTAAAAGTCAGACAAGAGAAGCCAAAAATTATTCTGATTGCCCCAGACTGGCCACGCCAGCACTGGTACCCAGTCCTAAAGAGCTTGTCTCAAGGCCCAGCCTGGAATTTACCTCAAATTCCTCATCTTCTGACTCAACAAAACAATCAGATCCTGCACAGCCAACTCAGAACCTTAAATCTGGCTGCATGGCAAATAATATAGCCACTCAGAACACACCTGACTCTAAAGCTGTTATGGATGTCATTTTGGAAGCCAGGAGGCCCAGCACCAGGAAATCTTATGCAGAAAAATGGAAGAGATTCTGTGCTTGGAACCAGGCACAAGGACTTGAACCACTTGTTCCAAATATTCCTCAGATTTTACAATACCTAACTGAGATGCTGGACAAAGGCCTAGCCTTCTCATCAATTAAGATCCATGCCTCTGCCATTTCAGCTCATTAAAATACAGAACCTCCTATTTTCTCTCATCCACTGCTAAGACAGTACCTCAGAGGGGCAAAAAACATAAGACCCCCAAGTAGAGCACCTATACCTATATGGGACCTCAACTTTGTTTTGGAAAAGCTCACACTGCCTCCTTTTGAGCCAGTCAATACAGCTGATATAAAATTCTTATCATGGAAAACTGGTCTGCTCCTAGCAATAACTTCAGCAAGAAGAGACTCAGAGTTACAGGCATTAATGGCAGTGGAACCTTTTATCATTTTTCATCCGGACAGGGTTTCTCTAAGGACAAACCCAACATTTATGTCAAAGGTAGTATCCAGTGTGGCTCTTAACCAAACCATTCATTTGCCAACATTTTATCCAAATCCCCAGAATAAAGAGGAGAAACTTCTGCACTCTTTGGACATACACAGGCAGCTACGCTTCTACTTGGACAAAACAAAAGCTTTCAGAAAAACTGAGCAACTGTTTGTGGCATATGCTGCAGGATCACAAGGAAAGGCTATCTCAAAGCAGACTATTTCAAAATGGATAGGACACTGCATTCGTTTCTGCTATGCACAGCATGGCAAATCAGTGCCTAAGAATATTAGGCCACATTCTACCAGGGCAGTAGCCTTTCTCAGAGGAGTACCAACCAAGGAAATTTTGGAGGCTGCAACTTGGAGTTCAAGCATTATCACTTACCTCTTTATTCTAAATCCAGAGCAGGCTTTGCCACTGCAGTTCTTCAGGGCCTCATAGCCACTCCTAATCCTATTTAGACCCAGCCGCCCTACCTCAGCTTTGGGATTCAAGACAAGTGTAATGACTGCAACAGTGAAACACGATGAATATAGTACAATTGTGTACCTACCATAAATGTAGATGTTCAAGTGTATTCACTGTTGCAGACCAGGTTACCCACCCTCCATCCCCCTGTCTTTGCTGGGACTTATCTATACTTCTCTATCCTATACAACCTATGTGGTGTATTTGCTTGTAGATGAAGGTATTGTTTTTATTTTACTGTATGTTTTCATAAGCAATATGTATTGCCTACCTTCTTGGGGGCACCTGACATCTGGGCAAGAAAAACTGAAGAAAATGGCTTCGGCTGCATCTTATATACCCCTGGCGCACTGACGTCAGGGAAAAGGCGACAGCAACCAACGCCGGACCAGGACTTTGGAATTCAGGCTAACTGCAGGTAGCCTGCCAGCAGGATAACCCAAGTGTAATGACTGCAACAGTGAATACACTCGAACATCTACATTTATGGTAAATACACAACTGTACTTTTTTAAACATGAGGAGAATAAATCTGAGATGACTTCTATGCCTAATCTAGCAGAAGCATATCGGTGTTGAGCAGGAATGGAAATCTAACCAGAAGGAGAAAAAAATCAGACAGCAAGTGAATGTGCCAAAAAAACAAAGAAAGAATATAAGGTAAAGGACCAGGTGAGAAGGCAAGAAATGTGGAAAATGCATAAATATAGTTGCAAGTATAGAAAACTCCTGGAACAACCTCATGTTGATCAGGAACGAATGCAGGAATGGTTAAGGAGAGGCGAATTCAAACCAAGAGATGAAAGGTTAATAATGGTGTCTCAAGATAGTGGGTTATGTACACATTGGTTTACAAAGTCCATTGAACATGTGGGAGAAACAGACAAATGTAGGTTTTGTAAAACTTAATTGGCAACAATTGCACACCTTGTTGCTGGTTGTGACATACTAATGTCAGAAGGATTGTACACTGAAAGGCATAATAACATGGCAAGACTGTTGCACCCGGGATTGTGCAAACGTTATGGTATTGAAGTGACTGAAAACATGAGACACAAAGCATCATAGAAAGTGATGGTCTGCATCACGTGATCACCCATTACCAACATTTCAAAAGATAGATGCTCGAAAACTGGATATAGTGGTCCATGAAAAGAAGACAAAAGTAGCATTGGTCATTGAAAAATACACACCAAAGTGAAATACTGTTTTTTTCGTGCACAGAGAGACACAAAGTCATAAAATATCAGGTGTTGCAGGCAGAAACAAGAGCAATGTGGAAGAAAGATAACCAGACAGTTCCAGTAGTAGTAGGAGCAGTGGGTCTTATAAATTGTATTTAGACATGTTACCAATACATGTAACCCCGTATGAATTGCAGAAGGGAGTCATTACTGAGTACATCGCTGGTGCTGCGAAAAGCACTTTTGGCTGACATCAGACCGAAACACTACTAAATGTACTTCGTGTTTCACTGTTGCAGTCATTACATTAGGGTAATCCTGCTGGCAGGTTGCCCTCAGTCGGCCTGAATTCCAAATACCTGAGTCCTGTGTCGGCCGATGTCACCCCTTCCCTGATGTCAGGTCGTCAGGGGGTATAAATGATGCGGCCGACGCCATTTTCTTTAGTCTTTCTTGCTGCGTGGTGCCCGAAACAGAAGCAGTTCGCAAGTGCCGGTCGGCTGACTCCTGAGATATTTGAGTTTCAGATCCGTAGTCTTCTATAAAGCTAAGTACCCCATTGGGGAAACTTTTTTCTTGCTCCAGACCGGTCAGGAAAAGTTAATTGTATTTCTTGTGGGAAGCAAATACCTCATAAGGACTTTCATTCTTACTGTACTCCTTGCCTAGGCCCTGACCATAATGTTTCAGGTTGTCGGTTTTGTGTTCGATTTAACCATCGCACTATTAAGCGTCAGTATGATTTTGCTTTAAACTATTTTGGACGCAGGTTTAGTTATCCAGAAATGATGTCGGATAGCCATCCGACTACCAGAGTTCACAAAAAACACAAAGCAAAAGATAGACAACCGTGGCCCAAACTTTCGCCGGTTCTCAGTGAGGCACTTTTGCAGCCCCTGACGCCAGCTACATTAGAGTCACAGGCCGCTACCGACTCCCATGTGGAGCCGACTGTGCCACTGGAAACTCAACATATTGGAGCCTCGGACGCTATTCCTTCAGATGGGTCTGGAGCCGCTGACCAGGCACTGGCTTCTGAGGGTGTATTCAGACCTAAACATCTATACATTAAACTGACTTCAAGGCAAAGACTAAAGCACCTTCAAAGGTAAAGACGCAAACTCAAGAGCCACGTGGACAGGCCTTCATGCCCAAAAAGCAGATGCTCAAAATGTCTGAAGATTTGATTACCTTGATCAGGGGTTCCCATCCCCCTCCTGATAAGAGGCCTAGGCAAGAGACTGGCTATGAATCTTCAGATCAGCTTTCCATTTCTTCTGATTCCTCTTCTGATCGGGAATATTCTCTTTCCCCCATGAGGATTCTGATGCTGAAGAAAATCCATACCTTCAGCTTCTCCTCCAGAGGACTATTCTTTTGGGGAAACCTTACATACCATAAGGGAGCATTTCCACTGGGAGAGCCAAGATTTAGGCTCAGGGATTTTCTGTTACTACCTCAACACAAGCCACTAGCCATCCCTCCAGTGTTAGACATTGTAGATGATGTGTTTTCAGAGTGTAGTCTCTTACCCCTGACTCCTTACCTCCAGCTCCTGTTAAGCCTGACAGATATTACAGGGTTCCTGACTCACATAAATTCCTTTTTAAAAACCCTGCTGCAGACCCAGAAACTATTTCACAGGGTCCCAAAGGAGTTAAGGCTTCAGCTGCAAAAAACCCTACCCCCTCTGACAGAGATTCTAGGGCACTGGATAGATGGGGAAAAAAGGTTTGCACATCTGCTACCTTGGCTATAAGGGCCTTAAACTGTCAGTTTCATATGCTCAAATATCAGCAACATGTCATGGCACTGCTTAAACAGAAAATGTTGTTAAACTCTGTGCAGAAAACAAGGAAATGCAGGATTTATTGCATGCAGCTGAACAAGTTGGAAAGCATACTTTGCAATGTGGTTTTGATTCTTTAGAGGCCTCCTGCAGGACGGCAGTTACAGGGTCTGTAATTAGCTGGCATGCTTGGTTAAAGGAACAAAATCTGCCTGATCATGTTAAAGTTAAATTATTAGATGCACCTTTACAGTATGATACTTCATTTGGTGTCAAGACAGAAGAGGTGTTAAAGAAAATGGAGGACAAGGTTAAATCTAGGCAAACAGTCAAAGATTTTTTACAAGTACAGCCACCTAGGTTTAGTAGACACTGGCCAACAAAGAATTGGTCCTTTCCTGTGTCAGACAGACCTCAAAGGGCCAGACCCAGACGCCCTAGAGGGAGATCCCAAGTGCAAGGTTCATTCCGCTCAAAACAATGGGGAGCTTCTACCTCCAAAGTTGGAGAAGACAAATCACAACCATTCAGGAAACAGTCACAATGACCTTCCCCTGCCTACACCAAGCACTTTTCTCCTGGCAGCCCCCTTATGAGGAAAATTAGCACTTTTTTCTCAAAATTGGCACATTATAACCCAGGACAAGTGGGTCTTAAATATCGTGTCACAAGGCTACAAGTTCCATTTCCATACCCTGCCAAAGGCAAACGGCTGGCCAGATCTGCCAAAACATCAATGGGCAGAGGCGCAAAAACAAGCCACATCCCTCATGGACATGGGGGCCATTCAACAAGTACCAGAGCAAGACCAGGAACAAGGAATTTACTCAAGACTGTTCTTGGTACCCAAAAAGGACAAGGCCTGGGGGCCAATACTGGACCTATCTATTTTGAACACATTCCTGGATATACCAAAATTCAAGATGTTGGCTTTGCAGCAGTTTCTGTCCATGCTAGGCAAGAATGCTTGGCTTGTGACTTTAGACCTAAAAGAGGCATACCTGCATGTCCCAATCAGACAAATATGCAGAAGATACCTCAGATTCAAGGCTAGCTCAATGCATTACCAATTCTCTGCACTGCCCTTTGGCTTATCTACTGCACCCGGGGTTTTTACAAAATGCCTGGCACCAGTAATTGCATTCTGCAGACAAAGAGGAATACAAATATATCCTTACTTGGACGACTGTCTAATTCAAGCAGAGAACAAGGACATTCTTCTACAGCATCTGGCATTTGTGAAAAGACTTCTCTAACATGCCTAGGGTACACAGTCAATGAAAAGAAATCAAAACTAGTACCCTCTCAAGAGATAATATTCCTGGGTGCAAGCTTAAATACAACTGCCTAGATGGCTTATCTCACGCCAGACAAACAAAGGCAACTGACTACATATTTCAAAATGCTGGCAACAAAGGCCCAGTTATCTTCAAGAAAAATTCTGCAGGCTTTGGGCTTCATGGCATCCTGCATACTACTAATTCCATATGCAAGACTGCATATCAGGAAACTTCAATGGTACCTAAAAAGTGTTTGGACTCAACATTGCCACAGCCTGGAAACTATGATTACTCTCATTCCCTGCCTACAACAGGTGTTTCGATGGTGGGCAAAGGCTTGTCACCAAAACAAAGGGCAGCCATTCACATTACCCTCAGCCAGGCAAACGCTAACAATGGATGCATCAGACTATGCCTGGGGGGCCCACATGGTAGGAAGATGCATTCAGGGCACATGGACCTCAAGACAAATGCATCTACATATCAATCAAAAAGAGATGCTAGCAGTTCAAAATGCCCTGACAGCCTTCAAGGACCTACTTCATCCAGGACAACTACTGATAAAGACCGACAACACCACGGTCATGTGGTATATAAACAAGTAGGGGGGCACTCATTCTTACCCTCTTTGCAGACTAACCATGACTTTGTGGGACACAGCATTGACTTACCAAGTACACCTTCAGGCACAATTCCTGCCAGGAAGGAAAAATACACTGGCAGATGACCTAAGCAGAAACCTCATGGATCCCCACAAGTGGCACTTGGATCCAGAAGTCTTCAGCATGATAACAAGGAAATGGGGATGCCCGGACATAGATCAAGTTGCCTCCCCTCATACCAACTAAAAAGATTCTGCACAAGGATTTATCACAGACAAGCATGGAAAGTGGTCGCCCTATCTTTCATCTGGAAAAACCTATCAGTGTACGCATTTCCCCCTCTGCCTCTCCTCCCCAAGGTACTCCTAAAGGTCAGACAGGAGAAGCCAAGGATGATACTGATTGCCCCAGACTGGCCCCACCAGTACTGGTATCCAATACTAAGGAGCTTGTCTCAATGCCCAGGTTGGACCTTACCTCAGATACCTCATCTACTGTCCCAGCAAAACAATCAGATCCTACACAGCCAACTCAGGACTTTAAACCTGGCAGCATGGTGGATAATGTAATCATACAAAACACACCTTTCAGTAAAGCTGTGGTGGATGTCATTTTGGAGGCCAGAAGGCCTAGTATTAGAAAATCTTATGCTGGAAAATGGAAGAGATTTTGTGCTTAGAACCAGGCACAAGGAACTGATACAGCTGTGCCAAATATTCCTCAGATTTTACAATACTTAACTGAGATGCTGGACAAAGGCCTATCTTTTTCATCTATTAAAATTCATGCCTCTGCCATTTCGGCTCATTACAATACAGAGCCACCAATCTTTTCTCATCCCTTACTAAAACAGTTCATCAGAGGAGCCAAAAACTTAAGGCCTCCAAGAAGATCACCATTGCCTGCATGGGACCTCAACTATGTCTTGGAAAAACTCACCCTGCCACCTTTTGAGCCAGCTGCTATGGCTGATATAAAGTTTTTATCTTGGAAAACAGCTCTGCTCCTAGCAATAACTTCTGCAAGACGAATTTCAGAGCTTCAGGCACTCATGGCTGTGGAACCTTTTATCATTTTTTATCCAGAGAGAGTTTCTCTGAGGACAAACCCAACATTTATGCCTAAGGTGGTGTCCAGTGTAGCTCTTGACCAAACTATTCATCTGCCAACTTTTTATCCAAATCCACAGACCAAGGGGGAGAGAATTCTGCATTCTTTGGACATACACAGACAGCTTAGATTCTACTTGGACAGAACCATAGTTTTCCGAAAGACAGAGCAATTACTAGTGGCATATGCTGCAGGATCACAAGGAAAGGCTATCTCAAAACAGACTATTTCAGAGTGGATAGGCCACTGCATTCATTTCTGCTACTTACACCATGGCAAGCCAGTGCCTAAGGGCATTAGGCCACATTCAACCAGAGCTGCAGCCACTTCAGCAGCCTTTCTCAGGGGAGTACCAACCAAGGACATTTTAGAGGCTGCTCCTTGGAGTTCATTGCACACCTTTACCAAGCACTATCATCTGCCACTCTACTCTAAATCCAGGGCAGGCTTTGCCACTGCAGTTCTGCAGGGCCTCATAGCCGCTCCTAATGCTGTTTAGCTCCAGCCTCCCATCCATAGCTTTGGGTCTCTACCCAAATGTAATGACTGCAACAGTGAAACACGAAGAACATAGTACAGCTGTGTACACTTACCATAAATGTAAATGTTCGAGTGTATTCACTGTTGCAGTCCAGGTTACCCACCCAGTATCCCCCTTTCTTCTGATGTAACATATCTTTCCTTCTCTGATTTATACAGCCTATGTGGTGTATTTGCTTGTAGATGAAGGTAAAGTTTATTTTGGTGTGTGTATTTATATGTATATAAAGTTTGGCTACCCTTTAAGGGGGCACCTGACCTCTGGGGCAAGAAAAACTAAAGAAGATGGCGTCGGCCGCATCTTTTATACCCCTGACGTCAGGGAAGGGGTGACATTGGCCGACGCAGGACCCAGGACCTTGGAATTCAGGCTGACTGAGGGCAGCCTGCCAGCAGGATTACCCTAATGTAATGACTGCAACAGTGAATACACTCGAACATCTACATTTATGGTAAGTGTACACAACTTTACTTTTCATGAACTTTAATCGGACTTTGACTTAGGAATGGGATCCATTCCCATCATGGTATTCGAAACCCAAAGACTTGGAGAAATTTAAAAAAGTCCTTTTTACTTTCCATAACAGCCATTTGGTCAAAGGTGTGATTCATGTCTGTGAATGTACTTGGGTCTCTAATAAACAAATCTACCTTAAGTGCCTTTTCTCAGTAAGGTATGGAAAGAACCACCTGCTTTCCAAAGGAGGTTATGGTACATTTTATTAACATTAAAGTCAAAGCCCTTATTAAAACCTTTATTTTTACACAAGTATAGGTACACTGTAGCCATTTTGAAGAAATATTATGGCTGATGGTGCGAGGTTAGCATTTCCTGGTTTGCTATCATCCACAAACTTTAGTGAGCTATAGGATATTATTAACCAATGCATCTAAAAAGATGATCATGAAGAAAACTGGACTATGAATTGAGCCACATAGCTTCCCATGGTAATCTCAGTTTATATAGACAGTTGATCTGCCATCTCTGCCAGATGGGTTCTATTAAAAAAGCCAGTTAACTGTGAACTACTAATGTGTTTAACCAACCTCCTTCATAGGTGATAGCATGGAAGGCCTTAGTGAAGTCAAAATATAATGCATATATGCTTAACCTCTCATACAAAACAGTTGTAATCTTCTTATAAAAGCTGATCATATTTAGTAGGCAAAGCCTTCCCTTAACAGATTCATGTTAGTTCATCTCTTGAAGGAGATTGCCTATGTTCCTCTGATTTCCATAGTCACCCTCTCCATTAACGTGCATAGGACATTGGCAAGCATGATGCTTGTACATTTCCTCATTCAGTTATGGACTCTTCCTTTTGGATAAGGATTGCTGTGATTTGCTGCCATAGTTTGAGAACAGAAATTTTGAAAAATCTTTTATTTACTAATATGTAAAGAAGATGTAATTGACTGTATTTTATGGTATCAGGGAAACCGGGGGTGTTGAAAGGAGCCCATGGATCTAGTGTTCTTGATTTCACCTGATTCTGTTTCATTTGGAACAGCAGATATTGAGGGGAAGGGTCATCATCTAAGTCTGTTATAGTGGTAGCTTTACTTGCTGAGGTTCTGAAGTTGTTGCTGAATTTCTTTGGTATGACATTGGCAATATCTTATGATTTGGAATGCATTATGCAGTTGATTCCTAGAGCATTATAGTGCTGAGTATTATCTCTAAGTTTCCTTAATTAGTGTTTGTTAATTCTATTTTGTTTGCAAGGCTAAGCTCACAGGAAACCTTGGCTCATAGATGTTTACTAGACCAACAACTACAAGGGCCTTTTTTAGCCTAGCCTTGCATCCCAAATCTCTGATAAGTTCTGGTATCCTTGAGAAGTATAAGCAGGGGCATGAGAGGTGAAACATTTAGAAGCAGGGGCCTGGGAGATGAAACATTTACAGGCTTCAGGTGTCCATTAGAGACATGGGTGACAAACCAGGGATGACTTTCCTGTTCCCCATCCAGTTGTCCGAGTTACACTTGAATTGGGTTAGGAAGGAATTTTGCTTCACATGGATGGTGTGCCTGTTCCAGAGAAGGGGTAGTCTCTGGGATACATACCTGTCCCCCAGCAGGTCTTATTTATGTCACAGGCAAAGTTTAAGTCTTTAGATTTAGAATGGATAATTCTGGTTCTGTTTTTTTTTTTTTTGCAAATATGTAGGAGATCCATCAGGGTGGAATCTGACAATGCCTTGTATACTAGGCATAAATCTATCCTCGACAGAATGTAAGAGACAGAATACAGGGATAGGGCCTTGAGGCGGTCTACATGGGACATGTTACTTACACCCTGTATTCTTTTAGTGAAGAACCTCTTTGGACATTCCACTTGTTTTATATACCTGGTCAGGTACATACCAAAGATGGCGATCTGTCTGATGAAAGTTGAATAAAGTAGAATGATGAGTTCCGTAGACCTAAATGCCATACCTCTGTTTATAAGTTGCACAATATAGAATGATTTCCTCACTACTGTAGACATGTGATGGTTAAAGGCTAGATTACTGTCAAGGTGTGTCCCCAAGACCCTGACTACTGGGTTAACTCTTAGGGGTGTGTTTTCAATACGATCGTTACCAGGGGTGGATGACTTCCCAAAAGATACTGTTATGCATTTCTTGGCATTTAGATCTGATGTCAGTTTTCATTCTGTCTTCAACTGTTGGGTTCAGATCTGAACCTTGGATCCAACTCAGCTGTTACTAAAGCTCGTGGCAACTAAAAAGCTCTCAAGCTTCTCTCTTACACATAATGCACCAACCCATAACATACCCCTGATCTCATTTGCAGGTTTTCGCAAAAAGACGTCAGCCTCAGCTCTCATGTTTTTCTCAAATAAGTGTGTTTTCTCTTAAAGTTTTCATTTTTCTTTGTCATAAATTTTATTATGTATTACTGCTTTACTCTTCTTATATTTGGTGTAATTCTTGTTTATCATCATTTGCAGTTCGTTCCTTGTTTCTTACTATTTTTTCATGCTATTGCAGTCTTCCTTACCATTGTTGGTATTTCCATTTTCACTTTATCCCTCTGTAAAAATAAAAAAAAAAAAGTTTTTTCTTTTTTTTCTTCCTTTTCTTCTTTCTATTTCTTCTGTTTGCCACAAAAGTGTAGGTACAAATTGCCCCTTTCAGATGCTCATACATTATATGTTTATTGTTTGGGCCCTTAATATCTCCTGGAGGATTGTAGTACTTAAAAAAGCTTCAATTCTAGAGTAGTTGCCACTATAAAACACAAATGATACTGAAGTGATTGCTTCCATCAACCTTCAGTGAAGCTGATGTTCTTCGTGTTTCACTGTTGCAGTCATCACACTTGGGTTTATCTGCCTGCAGGTAGCCCTCAAGTCTGCCCGAATACCAGAGACTTAGTATTTCTGCTTCGGTTGCTGTCGCTCCAGGATTGACATCAAGTCGTTAGGGTTATAAAAACAGGCAGCTGATGCCATTACATCAGTCTTTCTTACCGAGGAGCCTGAAGCAGAATCAGTTTGCATGAGTGCAGGTCGGCCGCTACCTGAGTTTTTGTTTCCGAACTGAATCATCCTGAAGTCTTCTAAAGCTAAGTATCCCATTGGGGATCCTTTTTTCTTGCTCTAACCGATGTCAGAAAAAGTTAACAATTGTCTCGACTGTGGAAAGCAAATACCACACCAAGATTTCCATTCTTACTGCGTCACCTGTTTAGGCCCAGACCACAATGTACCTCGTTGTTGGTTTTGTGCTTTGTTCAATGCCCAAACTATTCATCGTCGGGCCCTTATTTTCACTAAATACTTTTGCTCTCGATCTCCGTATTCTGAAATGGCTTCGGTAAGCCATCCGACTACCGAACTTCCAATAAAACTTAAGGATAAAGACAGAGACAGACCGCACAGGTCCAAAACTGCCGACGACGCTTCCGTTAAGCTAGTCGCCAGTTCGCCAGTCCTCAGTAAGGCACTTTCGCAGTCCCTGATGCCTGCTTCGATGGATTTGCAGGCCGTTACTGAGACCTATTCAGAGTCTGGTATGCCGCGAGACTCTTCTTTGACTACAGAATGTGCGGATGTCGCTCCCTTGGATGGGTCCGGAGCCACTGTGCAGGCACCGGCTTCTGAGGAAGTTCTTCGCACTACTGATATTCAACTCAAACCGACGACATCTTTCACGTCTTCAGTTCTGTCTAAAACTACTGAGTTTCTAAGGCCAAGAATACAAGCTACGCCTAAAAAAATGACTACCCAAACTCAAGCACCTGCTTCCTTGCCACAACATCAAATGCTTAAAATGGCAGAAGACCTGATTATGCTGATTAGGGGAAGCCAGCCTTCCCCTGCTAAGAGGAAAAAGAGATCTGTCACCAGCAGATTTAACAGACCAAGAGTCCGACAACTCTGAGTTTTCTGAATATGAAGACATGCCTTTATCTGCTTATGAGGATTCAGATCCCTCCAGTTCTGGATGTTGTGGGTAATGTCTTTATGGAATCCAGTCTAACTCCTGATACTTTACCCCCTGCTCCAAGGAAACCAGACAGGTACTACAGAGTACCTGACTCTCACAAATTTCTTTTCAAAAATCCTACTGCTGACCGAGCGGTCCTTTCCCAGGGGCCTAAATGTATAAAAGCAACTACAGCTAAGAATCCCACCCCTTCGGACAGGGATTCCCGTGCTTTAGACAGATGGGGTAAAAAAGTATACACCTCTGCAACTCTCGCCAATAGGGCATTGAATTGCCAGTTTTACATGCTGAAATACCAGCAACATATTATGGAACTTATTAAACAAAAATGATCTACCTTTACAGACTGTGCAGAAATAAAGAATTACAAGAGCTTATGCACTCTGCATGCCAAGTCAGCAAGCATACTTTGCAATGTGGCTTTGATGCCCTAGAAGCATCTTGCAGGGCAGCAGTCACTGGTTCTGTACTGAGAAGGCATGCTTGGCTTAAGGAGCAGACCTTGCCAGACCATGTCAAATCAAAATTACTAGACGCCCCTTTGAACAAGGACAATCTGTTTGGCACCAAAGCAGAAGAGGTTCTAAAAAAAAATGGAAGAAAGAGCTAAATCTATGCAGACAGTCAAAGATTTTTTTGCAAATGAAGCCTCCTAGATTCAGTAGACATTGCCCCTCGAAACATTGGTCCTTTCCAGTCCCCTCAAGGCCATCTCAAACTAGACCCAGGGGAAACAGCCCCACCCCACCCCCCAGATTACAGTCTAAGCAATGGAGTGCCTTCACTTCTAAAACAGGGAGCACTAAGCCACCCCCTTACAGAAAGAATTCAAAATGACTTCTCAACTCCACTCCTCACCTCTGCCCAACTGCCTGTGCCCCTAGGAGGAAAACTTGCCCATCATGCAAAAAACTGGACATCCATCACCAAAGACAGATGGGTTCTCAACATTATATCCCAGGTTACAAATTTTACTTCCACGCACTGCCAATCCCAAAAGGGGTCCCAAAAAGGACACATTATCCAATTTGCTTATGATACTTCTGATCAGGATTCTGAAATTTCTGTTTCCTCTGATGACCAGGATTTACCCTTATCTACCTATGAGGATTCTGATGCAGAGGACTCCATTCCCTCTGCTTCCCCTCCAGAGTATTTCTCTTTTGGTGAAACTTTGCATACTCATAGGGAGCATTTTCGCTGGGAAAGCCAGGATTACTCTGATTCTAAAAAGAGGCTTAGGGATTTCTTACTCCTGCCCCAACACAGGCCTTTAGCTATCCCCCGCTGTACTGGACATTGTTGATGATGCCTTTTCAGAATCTAGCTTGGCCCCCCCTTCTCCCAGAAAACCTGATAGATATTACAGGGTTCCTGACTCTCACAAGTTCCTTTTTACAAATCCTACTGCGGATCCTGAGACCATTTCACAGGGACCCAAGGGCATTAAGGCTACTACTGCCAAAAATCCTACACCCTCTGATATAGATTCCAGGGTGCTGGATAGATGAGGTAAGAAGGTATACACTTTAGCATCCTTGGCCATTAGGGCTTTAAACTGCCAGTTTCATATGTTAAAGTATCAACAGCATATTATTGGATTGCTTAAACAGAAAGTGATGTTGATTCCTGACTGTGCTGAAAATAGGGATTTACAGGATTTAATGCATTCAGCTGAACAAGTTGGAAAACACACTTTGCAATGTGGTTTTGATTCACTAGAGGCATCTTGCAGGGCTGCTGTCACTGGGTCTGTACTTAGAAGGCATGCTTGGCTTAAGGAGCAATCTTTGCCAGATCATGTTAAAGCTAAATTGCTGGATGCTCCCTTAAATTAGGACCGCCTCTCTGACAACAAAGCAGAAGTAGTACTTAAAAAGATGGAGGAAAAAGCTAAATCTGTGCAAACTGTTAAAGATTTCCTACAGGTACAGCATCCAAGATTTAGTAGGCATTGGCCCTCTAAGAATTGGCCCTTTCCTGCCTCTTCCAGGCCTTCTCAGTCCAAACCCAGAACCAGCAGAACATCCAGGCTTCAGTCCCAAGGTACACACAGGACTTAGCAATGGGGAGCTCCCACTTCCAAATCAGGGAGTAGTAAGACTCCCCCTATGGTAAACTGTCTCAATGACTTAACGTTAAAGCTTCCAAGCCCTTCTCAGCTGACTTCTCCTTTAGGGAGAAAGAATGCTCTGCAGACAAAAAACTGGGAACTAATTACCCAGGACAAATGGGTTTTTAATGTACTATCCCAAGGATCCAGATTTCAATTCCACACGTTACCAACCCCAAACGCTTAGCCAGATCTACACCCAAATCAGTGGGCAGAGGCTCAAAAGCAAGTGCTCTCCCTCTTAAGCATAAGGGCTATTCAAACTGTACCAGAAGAGGAAAAGGGACAAGGTTTCTACTCAAGACTTTTCCTGGTACCCGGAAAAGGCAACTCATGGCGTCCTATCCTGGACCTTTCTATCCTAAACACCTTTTTGATGATCCCAAAATTCAAGATGCTAACTCTTCACCAGTTGCTTCTAATGCCGGGCAACAATGGATTTAAAGGAAGCCTACCTGTACATCCCAATCAGGGAATCTGGCAGAAGATACCTATGCTTCAAAGCAGGCTACATGTACTATCAGTTCTCTGCACTGCCCTTTGGCTTATCTACTGCGCCCAAGGTATTCACAAAGTGCCTAGCTCCAGTCATTACATTTTGCAAGCAAAGAAGTATTCAAATATACCCATACCTGGGCGATTGTCTAATTCAGGCAGAAAGCCAGGACATACTTTTGTATCATCTGGCGTTTGTACAAAAGGTGCTAACTTGTCTGGGGTACACCATAAACGAAAATAAGTCACATCTGGTACCCTGTCAACAAATTGTATTCCTGGGAGCAAGCTTGAACACAACTTCCCAGATAGCTTTCCTCATGCCATAGAAATAAATTAATTTGACAGCTTACTTCAAACTAATGGCCACAAAAACCCTGCTATCTGCAAGGCAAATACTACAAGCCTTGGGGTTCATGGCCTCCTGCATTCTCCTAATTCCATATGCAAGACTGCATATGAGGAAACTACTATGGTATCTAAAAAGTCTGTGGTGTCAACATTCTCAGGATCTAGAAGCAATGATTCCTATCATACCTTGCGTACAGTTAGAGTTCCTTTGGTGGGCAGAGGCCTGCCACCAAAACAAGGGACTACCATTCACGCTACCCCCTGCCACCCAAACCCTAACAACAGACACATCAGATTATGCATGGGGGGGCTCACCTGGCAGGGAAGTGCATTCAGGGCAAATGGAATCCAACTCAAATGCACCTGCATGTCAATCAAAAAGAAATGTTAGCTGTACAGAATGCTCTGACAGCCTTCAAGGACCACATTCTTTCAGGACAATTAATGGTAAGGACGGACAACTCCACTGTTATGTGGTACATAAACAAGCGGGGGGGACCCATTCATACCCCCTCTGCAGACTAGCCATGGCTCTGTGGAACACAGCCTTGAGCTACCAAGTGCATCTACAGGCTTAATTCCTGCCATGAAAGCTAAATACACTGTTAGACGAACTAAGCAGAAATCTCATGGACCCACACGAGTGGAAACTGGAACCAAAGACTTTCAACATGTTGATGGGGGAGCCTAGATATAGACCTGTTTGCCTCCCCTCAGAACTACCAATTGGACAAATTCTGCACAAGAACTCCCCACAAACAAGCTTGGAAAGTGGATGCCCTTTCATCAGTTTATGCCTTTCCTCCTTTGCCTCTCCTCTCAAAAGTACTACTAAAGATCAAACAGGACAAACCAAGGATGATACTGATTGCACCAGACTGGCCACGCCAACACTGGTATCCCCTCTTGTGCAGTGTGTAACTGCTGACACCATGGCACCTGCCTCAGACCCCTACCCTGCTGTCCCAGCTGGAGGGCCAGATTCTGCACCCTCAGCTTCAAACCCTGAACCTGGCAGCCTGGCTAATTGCTTGACTTTACCATCCCTCAGTAAACAAGTGTTGGATGTCATTTTGGAGGCAAGGAGGCCTAGTACTAGAAAATCTTATGCTGAAAAATGGAAAAGATTCTGTTCCTAGAACCAAACTCAAAGGATGGGCACAGCAGCGCCCAGTTTACCTCAGATTCTTCAATACTTAACTGAGATGCTTCACAAGGGCCTTTCTTTTTCCTCCATCAAGATTCATGCCTCAGCCATTTCAGCTCATTACAACACAGACCCAACCCTCTTCTGTCATCCACTGCTGAAGCAGTTCCTCAGAGGGGCCAAAAACTTAAGACCACCCAGGAGAGCCCCAACTCCAGCCTGGGACCTTAACTTTGTATTGGAAAAACTCACTCTACCTCCCGATGAGCCAGCTGCAAATGCAGAGTTAAAATTCCTTTCTTGGAAAACAGCCTTCCTTTAAGCAATCACTTCAGCAAGAAGGGTATCTGAATTACAGGCCCTTATGCCAGTGGAGTTTTCGTCATCTTTCATTCGGACAGGGTGTCCCTCAGGACTCCCCCCCTCATGCCCAAGGTAGTATCCAGTGTGGCTCTTAATCAGTCCATTTATTTGCCAGCCTTCTTTTCTAATCCACAGAACAAAGGGGAATGGATACTGCACTCATTAGATGTGCACAGACAACTTAGATTTTACTTGGACAGGACTAAACCTCAAAGGAAATCTGAACAACTGCTGGTGGCATTTGCTGCAGAGGCAGAGGGGAAGGCCATTTCAAAGCAAACCATTTCTAAATGGCTAGGCCATTGCATTCTTTCTGCTATACGACCATGGAAAACCTATCACACAGGGGATAAGACCACACTCAACCAGAGCTGCATCTACCTCTACAGCCTTTCTCAGAGCTGTCCCTACCAGGGACATCCTAGAAGCTGCTACCTGGAGTTCTGTACATACTTTCACCAAGCATTACCATTTGCCTATTTTCTCTAAATCCAGAGCTGGGTTTGCCACTGCAGTCTTGCAGGGCCTTATAGCTGGTCTTAATGCTATCTAAATTCCTCCTCCCATCCTTAGCTTTGGGAATCTACCCAAATGTGATGACTGCAACAGTGAAACACGAAGAACATAGTACAGTTGTATACACTTACCATAAATGTCGATGTTCGAGTGTATTCACTGTTGCAGTCCTGGTTACCCTCCCTCCAGCCCCTTGACTTCTTTTGGCTATACCTCTATACTCCTTTACTATGCTTAAAAGCTTTTTGGTGTATTTGCTTTTTTGTTGAAGGTATAACCTTGCATATTTATATTTAATTGCTTCCCATTGGGGGGGCACCTGACATCTGGGGCAAGAAAAACTGATGTAATGACATCGGCTGCATGCTTTATACCCCTGACTACCTGATGTCATCGAAGATGAACCTATTAACCCATGTGTTACTAGATGGGTAGCCAACTGGCTCACCAACAGAACCCATACTGTCAAAACTGGGGATTACAACTCCACCAGTAGAACAGTGACCAGTGGGGTACCACAAGGTTCTGTGCTGGGCCCTCTACTGTTTGGAATGTATTTCTGGAATGTCCAGGCAAAAGTATATGGCCTGTGACTTACCATGTTCGCAGATGACTGCAAACTGGGAGCAGTCATCGAGTCCCCTAAATATGTTAGCATATTACAGGAGGGGTTAACACAGACAAATGATTGGTGCCAAAGCAAAGTAAATTCAGCCCTGGGGTGGCACGTGTCCCTCATGGACAGATGCAGCCAGTGCTGATCATAGATTTGCTCTGCAAACAATCAAACCATCTAACAATGGTCAATTAGGGAACATGGGTATTACATGGCTAGGCTTGTAAAGGCCCTGGGGCCATTAGCCTAGTAACCTACTATGAACCTATGAACCTATGAGACATCAACCGATGCAGGACCCAAGACTATGATAATCAGGCTGATGAGGGCTACTGCAAGCAGATAATCCAAATGTGATGACTGCAACAGTGAATACACTCAAACATCTACATTTTTGGTAAGTGTACACAACTGTACTTTCCATGGCATGCTAACCACTGTAGCTTGCTTATAAGATTCAAAATGATATGCCCCTGTTTGATAAAGCCCATTGTATCAGAGTGGCTGATGTCTCCTTGCTTCATGAATGTTCTGCAAACATTTTGTTCTGGCCACTTAATCCTCATTACACCCGGCCGTTGGACATTATTAGATTTTATGCTATTGCTCCTTGATTACCTGCGAACCATCAGCTAATCCCATCTTCAGGAGTTGTCATGCAAATGACCATCAGGTGTTTTGTGGTTAAGTTCCTAAGCTTGCTCGGGTGTCAGACATAAGCTCCCACATCATAAGGCTTGTGTGTGTCTGAACTCTCTCAAACACATGCCTGTGAGGGTTATTTTCACTGATTTGGAACCACCATTTCTCTCCACCCAGGATGGACATATTAGTGTAAGTTACTTACTTCCCCACTCCCCTGCATGGCCTTATCACTTCCCAGGCCACTAGTCGAACTTGGGTCATTGTGTTTCATTTTTCTAGGGATAGGGAAGCAGCTTGGGGAGTCAGGCCACATTTGAAAAGTCAGTTTACAACAGTCAGACTTCTGAGCTCTTTCCACCCTTCTAGTATTATGTGGGATTCTGCACAAGTGAGTACCCTTAAAGGAAGTTCCTTTACGTTAGATCCAGCATACATGTTTTTACTGTATCAGTTGATCTACAAGGTGTCATTTGATGTCATAACCAGGCTGTATAAGTTCAGCTACAGGAGTTCCTTCTTTTTTATCTTTTATATGTTTGTTCGTCATTGCTTTGACAGTCAGCCCCCCACCCCCAGTCATTCAGGATCAGTCATCTAGGCAGCAGTCTAAAGTTGTCTTGGTTTACTGGAACCCCAGTTACTACTGAAGTAGGGCCATGTAATACCAGCCCATGGAACATGCATGGGATAGACCAATACCATCAGTCCTCCCTGCAGGATAGTAAGTAGGCATTAGTTGTTCACTACCACCTGCAAGCTGGCTTCTTGAGTGCCCAAGACACTATTTGAATCCCAGTAATCTTTGCTGTATTCAGGGCTTCATTCCTCTTTGCTGTACCATACCACTTCCAGTCTAATAAATGTGTCCTTGACATTAAATTTAACCAGAACTAAATCTCACAGTGATTGGATTCCTTCTTCCTTTTGCATAGTTCTACCATTTTGCTAAATTTTTCAACTTAAGCATACAGTATACATGGGCTCCCTGACTAGACTGTGATTCATTTATGATAGACTTACAAAAGGACATTTAGAATTGAGCGAAATCCCGGAAATGTGTACAGCATTCCAAAATTTAAAGGTAGAAGAAAAAATATTTTTTGTATGGAAGAAAGCTGCACCCTCCATTGGGGGGGGGGGGGGTGTATACCCTCACTACATTTGAGTTTCACCATCACAGAGAAAGGGGAAATATCTGGTAGAGCTGAAAGTCTACCTTCTATGGAAAAGCAAAACAGGGCACACTAACGATATGCAGTAAGTGCTGATCACTAGTGTTTTGTAAGCAAGTCTGGCTCCCACACAGAAGGTTCTGTAACATGCTGAGGCATATGTTTCTTGTTCACTTACATCAGACTCGCTTGGTCCTTCAGGAACTTAATTTGCACATCATTGTGATTGAGATGCAGACATCTCCTACAAGATTTCTGACTGCATCTGTTTATAGGTCACACGTTCATTGGTTCATAAATGGGCTGTTGTTTACCACCTGACGAGAAGACATTGTAGGGTGTGCTCCTACCACAGTCTGACAAGATACTCTGAGACTAACATTAAGCAGTAACTGTCACTTTTTATCCTTGCAGCCTGGCATATGCATAGTTTTCACAGTATGCTTCCTTGAGTACTAATCTGGTAGAGTCTGAGCTTTCTGTAGGATATTTGATAAAAGTAATGTAGGAGTTTTTTCTTTCTTCCATTCTTTGCTTCCAAATCTGGAAAAGGTTACTATTGTCAGAAATTCCAGCCATTTTTGTTTCAGCTTACTAAGCTGTATCATTTCCATTGTATAAAAAATTAATGTATGTGGTGCATTCCTTTCCACTATTCCAAAGCATGCTCATCCTATGACTATGGTTACTGTTGTGAGAACAAGACAGATTTAGTTTACTGCTACTGTGCAAGAAGTTAGTGCTACTGTGTTAACCACAGCTTCTGATGTGGATTCTTACCACTCTGGGTAAATGGCTCCTGGTATATACTGATTCCAGGGCATCTGAATTCAGGCAGTAGCACATGCACACATTTCTACAGTTGGACATAAAATATTCCAATGGATTGTGTTTTTTTAGTTTTCAGAAGGCTTTTGCTCAGACAGTGCCACATCTTTTCTTGAATTAAAGCAGTTTGCTGTCTGGTTATCTGCTAGGAAGCGGTCTTCCTTTACCAGTAAGCTGCACTGCACAGTGTTTGACTAGCGTACTTTTCCGAATTCTGGCATAATGTACTTGACACTTGAAAGTTCATGCTTTTTTGTTATTTAAAATCACTGAAGGGAGGATTAAGCTCAGCAGAATTTTGCCTGTAATATTTTAAAAGTAGTTTTTCAACCAAAACCCTATCTCAAGAGTTTGAATTCCAACTGAGTGCTGTTTTTTATTATGGAATTCCTGTGTCTGTCTCTCTTGTCCTGTCATCACTTCAGAGTAGGTTGCAAAAGCAAATGCCTTTTTTATTTCTTCATACTTATGGTTGATGAGTACCTTAGCATCATGTTGTTGAGATGCGGTACTTTCTCTTTTTCGGAGTGATGGAGTTAAATTTATACAGAAATCATAGTTTTCTTTTAGAATTCACAAGGTTATCGGTGCTGCGGTAGCATTGTCACCTCACAGTAAGACGTTGTCCTGTTTGATTCTCAGCTAAACCTGTTCTATGTGGAGACATGCGTGAATGGGCGTACCTTCATTGAAGGTTGTGCGTTAAAGCTGGCAACTCTGCACGTAAAAATCTACTGCCAATCATTAGCGGACCGGAATTCCGCTGTGGTGACCCCTAACCGTGAAAAGCCGAAAGACGCAACATCATGTCTTCCTTAGTTCTCAACTCATAGCAGTCCATGAGAACCTTTACTTAGCACTTTGGCTGCATGTAGGATGTTTCGGATGTTTATTAAGAGTATTCCATGTTAACTATCTAAGCAGCTTTACTCTTTTTCTACTTGTGGCTTGAAGGTTTGGCTACCTGCATACCTCTCAACCTCTTAGAGCAAGAAATCTGGACAAAGACATGAAAGTGGGACAAAGGCCCAAAATAGGGACAATTTTTAAATATTACTCTTACAAACTTGGATAGTTGATAGAGTAGTAGGTTTTGCATCAGCAATAATTTTCTGAAGGGTATGAAATCTGAAATTCAAATGTCTGTCATTATTTTCTAACTTCTTAATGATTTTCCACTAATTTGCCAGAAAAACACAATTTTATGAAAAATGGAACAAATGTATGAGTCAAAAATCTGGACATTCTGTGAAGATCTGTACAATTGAGAGGTATGGCTACCTGGGATTAAATCCCCTTCAAATTGATTACCTCATGCAGTGGAGTTTGCTGTAAATAGCTCATCTATTGTTGAGCCTCACATTTTTGTGGAGAATTTAAGTGCCCTGTTCAGCAGACTGAGATCATAGTCCACACGCTTTTTGTATACTGCAGCTTGGAATCTGGCATGTAAAATGAGCAGACGCTGGAACTTTTATTCTGCAAGGCCTTTGTTTGTTTGTGTCTTTCGGCTTTTCCTGGTTAGGGGTTGCCACAGTGGAACTCCGGTCTGCTAATGATTGGCAGTAGAGTTTTATGTGCTGGCTTGCCGGGCCTAACGCACAACCTTCAACGAAGGAATGCCCATTCACGCATGTCGCCACACAGAAGACGCTCTAACTGAGAATCGAACGGGCAACGTCTAACTGTGAGGCGACAACGCTACCGCAGCACCACGACCTGCAAGGCCTAATTTCTTGATTTAGCCTCATTTTACACGTAGCATTTTGAATCACTGAACAAGTGGTTACTGTGTCCTGCAGTGAATTTCCCTTTGCCTAACACAGTCACATCATAAAACCACTCAGAATGCATTCTGTATAGTCTATGCATACTGCCTGAGACAGCCTTGAAACAGGCAAGATATTCAGCAGGTTTCCAGTCATTGTAATAGATCATGATACAAGTGTCACTCTGCTTGTGGATACATTCCTTCCATCCATCTCCCAAGGGATGTAAGAAGGTAATTCCTTGAGTTAGTCATCGTATAGGTAACCTTCCTTTTATGTTTGGCCTCTTCAGATCCCGATTAGGACTTCCTCTCCTAGAGCATCAGATAGGCAAAAATAGTTTGAAAACTGTCATTGTATTGATATGTTGGCATAGTTTGAAAGAATGTTGATCCTTTAAGAATGGCCTGAAAGTTTGACAGTGTACCTGTGAAATGAATGCTATACTTGTTTTGCATGTTGATTGTGGTTCTGTTACAGGTCTGGTCACTGTGAATTGTAACTCTACTTTTCTTTCCATGGTTTGAACTGCATTAAACCTGTACGAATTAAGCTGTTTTTTTTTCAGTACCAATGCCTAAGATTTCTGCATTTTTTTATCAAGGCTGCATGCAGTTAGATTTGTTCTAGCCTATGCACCTGTGAGCTCTTTCGGTGATTTATTTGCTAGTTTTGCTTAATGAAGGCTTAAAATCATTTAAAAAAAAGCAATTTACCTTCATAAGACTAGGACAGAGGCAGGTGTAGAAAACTGCTTATCACCTAGTTCAGTCTTAGTTTTAGAGAGCTTCATAGAGTCACTTCTGAAGGAAAAAATTGTTTACTATATACAGGCAAGTAAGACACACGACCCAAAACAATATGGATAGAGAAATGGAATAATGGTAGGTTTAGTTAAAGGTCAGTAGTGAGGTTAGTGATGCAAGTAAAACAGAGCAAAAAGAGACAACAGACATGGATCCTTAAAGATTAGTAATACCTTGGGGAAATTATTTTTTGTCTAGAGATGGATACCTTGCAAGTTTGTTGGAAAATGGGATTGGACAAACGTGTACAGTTTACAGGGGAATTAATTCCTGTAGACATGTGGCAGTTTTGCTAATAAGGCTGAGGGATCAGAAGTGGTGACATGTTTAAGAATGTGAAAACAAGGATAAGTAATGTCTTAGATGGATGAAAAGCAGTCATTTTGTTGAGTCTACAAATTCTTTGTGAAATGGAATGACTGGGAGGGCATGTAACTAAGCTGGTTCACTGATGCAGGACCAGGGTATCTGTCTGCAGCCTTTGACCTGAGTTCAGGTTGTGGATTAGATGTAGGAAAGGCAGTTGAGTGGGAGGTAGATTCAGCAGCTACAGCCCATTTTGTATTCTCCTAGGTGGTTTGAATAGTGCTGTAGTACTGAACCTTGGCTATTACAGGTTACAATAGGACAGTACTTCTGGTGAACATTGACCAAACCTGCAGAGTCATGCTAATGGATACAATGCACCATTGCTCAATGTTACAGTACATGATGTTCATCGTGGTTGCAGTCATTGCAATTGGGTTATCCTGCTGGCAGGCTACCTGCAGTTGGCCTGAATTCCAAAGTCTAGGTCCAGTGTCGGTTGCTGTCGCCTCCTCCTTGACGTCAGTGCGCCGGGGGTATAAAAGATGCAGCCGACGCCATTTTCTTCAGTCTTTCTTGCCGCGCGGTGCACGAAGCAAAAGCAGTTCGCAAGTGCTGGTCGGCCGACTCCTGAGATTTTCAAATTCGAATTTCAGATCCGAAGTCTTCATTAAAGCTAAGTACCCCATTGGGGAAATTTTTTTCTTGCTCCAGACTGATATCAGAAAAAGTTAATAACTGTATTTCTTGTGGAAAGCAAATACCTCATAAGGATTTTCATTCTTACTGTATTCCTTGCCTAGGCCCTGATCACGACGTTGCTAGTTGTCGGTTTTGTGATAGATTCAACCAACGCACTATTAAGCGCCGGTACGATTTTGCATTTCATTACTTTGGCAGAAGATTTAGTTATATAATGCCGTCGGAACAGCCGACTACCAGAGTTTATAAAAAGCGCAAAGAAAAAGAAAAGGATAGGCATCCGAGGTCCAAAACCGACGACGAGGCTTCCGCTAGGCCTGTCGCCGCTTCGCCGGTTCTCAGTGAGGTGCTTTCGCAGCCCCTGACGCCCGCTACCTCAGAGCTCCAGGCCGCTTCTGACTCCCACGTGGAGCCGACTAGGCCACTAGAAACTCAAGGTATTGGACACTCAGAAACTATTCCCTCAGATGGATCTGGAGCCGCTGAGCAGGCATCGGCTTCTGAGGGTGTTTTCAGACCTACACAGTTATATGTGAAACCAACTTCAGCTTCAAAGGCAAAGACTAAAGCACCTCTAAAGACAAAGAAACAAGTACAGCATTCTCCTGGACAGGCCTCCATGCCTAAAAAACAGATGCTTAAAATGGCCGAAGACCTAATTACTTTGATAAGGGGTTCTTATCCCCCTCCTGATAAGAGGCCTAGGCAAGACATAGAATATGAATCTTCAGATCAGGTTTCCATTTCGTCTGATTCCTCTTCTGAACAGGAATATTCTCTTCCTCCCTATGAGGATTCTGATGCTGAAGAATCTATCCCTTCAGCCTCTCCTCCTGAGGATTATTCTTTTGGGGAGACCCTACATATTATGAGGGAGCATTTCCACTGGGAGAGCCAAGATTACTCAGAATCCAAGAAAAGGCTCAGAGACTTGCTATTCCTCCTGTTTTAGACATTGTAGATGATGTATTTTCAGAGTCCGGCCTGTTTCCTAACTCTTTACCACCAGCTCCTGTTAAGCCAGACAGATACTACAGGGTTCTTGATTCACATACATTTCTTTATAAAAACCCTGCTGCTGACCCAGAAACTATCTCTCAGGGTCCCAAAGGGGTCAAGGCTTCCACTGCAAAAAACCCTATCCCCTCTGATAGGGATTCAGCGGCCCTGGACAGATGGGGGAAAAAGATTTATACTTCTGCTACCTTGGCTGTAAGAGCTTTAAATTGTCAGTTTCATATGCTTAAATATCAGCAATATCTTATGTCACTGCTTAAACAGAAAATGTTGACAAATTCAGAATATGCAGAAAACAAAGAAATGCAGGATTTATTGCATGCAGCTGAACAAGTGGCAAAGCACACTTTGCAATGTGGTTTTAATTCTCTAGAGGCCTCCTGCAGGGCCGCTGTTATGGGTTCTGTCATTAGGAGGCATGCTTGGTTAAAAGAACAGAATCTGCCTGATCATGTTAAAGCAAAACTATTAGATGCTCCATTACAGCATGATACCTTGTTTGGTGTTAAAGCAGAAGAGGTGTTGAAGAAAATGGAGGACAAAGCTAAATCTATGCAAACAGTCAAGGATTTCTTACAGGTACAGCCTCCCAGATTTAGCAGGAACTGGCCTACAAAGAATTGGTCCTTTCCAGTGTCAAACAAGCCACAGAGGCAGATACAGATGCCCCAGAGGCAAGATCACAGCCCCAAGGCTCATACAGGCCTAAGCAATGGGGTGCTTCTACCTCCAAAAGTGGAGAGGAAAAATCACAACCATACAGGAAACAGCCTCAATGACTTTCTCCTGCCAGCACCCAGCACTTATCTTCTGGCAGCTCCTTTGGGGGGAAAACTAGCACTTTTTTCACAAAATTGGCACATGATCACCCAGGACAAATGGGTCTTAGATATCATATCACAAGGCTACAGATTCCAATTTCACACCCTGCCAAGGGCAAACGGTATGCCAGACCTGCCACGCAATCAGTGGGCAGAGGCACGAAAACAAGTTTCATCCCTCATGGACATGAGGGCCATTCAGCAAGTACCACAGCAAGAGCAGGGACTAGGGTTTTACTCAAGACTATTCTTGGTGCCCAGAAAGGACAAAGCCTGGAGACCAATACTAGACCTGTCTATCCTAAACACATTTCTGGATATTCCAAAATTCAAAATGTTAACTCTGCAGCAGCTTCTGCCCATGCTGGGCAAGAAGGCTTGGCTTGTGAGTTTAGACCTAAAAGAGGCATACCTGCATGTCCCAGTCTGGCACCAGTAATTGCATTTTGCAGACAAAGAGGAATACAAATATATCCTTACTTGGACGACTGCCTTATTCAAGCAGAGAACAAGGACATTCTACTACAGCATCTGGCGTTTGTAAAAAGATTACTAACAGGTCTAGGGTACACAGTAAACGAAAAGAAATCAAAACTCGTACCCTCTCAAGAGATAATATTCCTGGGTGCAAGCTTAAATACAACTGCCCAGATGGCTTATCTCACGCCAGACAAACAAAGACAACTGACCACTTATTTCAAAATGTTGGCAACAAAGACCCAGTTATCTGCAAGAAAACGTCTGCAGGCATTGGGCTTCATGGCATCCTGCATTCTGCTAATTCCATATGCAAGACTGCATATGAGGAAACTTCAATGGTATCTAAAAAGTGTTTGGACTCAACATTGCCACAGCCTGGAAACAATAATTACCCTCATTCCCTGCCTGCAACAGGAGTTTCGATGGTGGGCAAAGGCCTGTCACCACAACACGGGGCAGCCATTCACCTTACCCACAGCCAGGCAGACATTAGCAGATACATCAGATTATGCCTGGGGGGCCCATATGGCAGGAAGATGTATTCAGGGCACATGGCCCGCAAGTCAAATGTATCTACATATCAATCAAAAGGGGATGCTAGCTGTTCAAAATGCCCTGACAGCCTTCAAGGATCTACTTCATCCAGGACAACTACTGATAAAGACTGACAATACTACAGTCATGTGGTACATAAACAAGCAGGGAGGCACACATTCCTACCCCCTCTGCAGACTAGCCATGAACTTGTGGAACACAGCATCGACTTACCAAGTACATCTGCAAGCACAATTCCTGCCAGGAAAGATAAATACTCTGGCAGACGAACTGAGCAGAGACCTAATGGATCCCCATGAGTGGAAATTGGATCCACAAGTCTTCAGCATGATAACAAGGAACTGGGGATGCCCGGGCATAGACCTGTTTGCCTCCCCTCACAACTGCCAACTACAGAGATTCTGCACAAGGACTTATCACAAGCAAGCATGGAAAGTGGATGCTCTATCTTTTAGCTGGAAAAACCTAACAGTATATGCCTTTCCTTCTCTGCCTCTCTTCCCCAAGGTACTCCTAAAGGTCAGACAAGAGAAACCAAAAAGGATACTAATTGCCCTAGACTGGCCCTGCCAGCACTGGTACCCAATCCTAAAGAGCTTGTCTCAATGCCCAGCTTGGACATTACCTCAAACTCCTCACTTATTGACCCAACAAGACAGTCAGATACTGCACAGCCAACTCAGGACCCTAAATCTGGCAGCATGGTGGATAATGTAGCCATTCAAAACACACCTCTCTCTAAAGCGGTGATGGATGTTATTTTGGAGGCCAGGAGGCCTAGCACCAGAAAATCTTCTGCAGAAAAATGGAAGAGATTCTGTGCTTGGAACAGGCACAAGGAGTTGACACGATTGTTCCAAATATTCCTCAGATTTGGCAATACTTAACTGAGATACTGAATAAAGGCCTTTCCTTTTCATCAATTAAAATTCATGCCTCTGCCATTTCAGCTCATTACAATACAGAACCACCTATTTTTTCTCATCCATTACTAAGGCAGTACCTCAGAGGGGCCAAAAACATAAGACCTCCAAGGAGAGCACCAGTACCTCCACGGGACCTCAACTATGTCTTGGAAAATCTCACACTGCCTCCGTTGGAGCCAGCCTCTGCAGCTGATATAAAATTCTTATCCTGGAAAACAGCTCTGCTCCTAGCAGTAACCTCTGCTAGACAAGTCTCAGAGTTACAGGCACTCATGGCTGTGGAACCTTTTATCATTTTCCATCCTGACAGGGTTTCTCTGAGGACAAACCCTACATTTATGCCTAAGGTAGTGTCCAGTGTGGCCCTTAACCAAACAATTCATTTGCCTACCTTTTATCCAAACCCACAGAATAAGGGTGAAAGACTTCTGCATTCTTTGGACATTCACAGGCAGCTACGCTTCTACTTGGACAGAACCAAAGCTTTCAGAAAGACTGAGCAACTTCTAGTGGCATATGCTGTAGGATCACAAGGAAAGCATATCTCAAAGCAGACTATTTCAAAGTGGATAGGCCACTGCATTTGTTTCTGCTATTCACAGCATGGCAAATCAGTGCCTAAGGGAATTAGGCCACATTCAACAAGAGCAGCAGCCACTTCAGCAGCCACCCTCAGAGGAGTACCAACCAAAGACATCTTAGAGGCTGCAACTTGGAGTTCACTGCACACTTTTAGAAAGCACTATCACTTACATCTCTACTCTAAATCCGGGGCAGGCTTTGCCACTGCAGTTCTGCAGGGCCTCATAGCCTCTCCTAATCCAATTTAGCACCAGCCTCCCAACCTTAGCTTTGGGATTCAACCCAATTGTAATGGACTGCAACAGTGAAACACGATGAACATACTACAGTTGTGTACCTTCCATAAATGTAGATGTTTGAGTGTATTCACAGTTGTAGTCCAGGTTACCCACCCACCATCCCACTTTCCTTTGCTGGGTCTTATTTGTACTTCTCTTTTCTATACAACCTCTGTGGTGTATTTAATTGTAAATGAAGGAAAAGTTGTTTTTGTGTATGCATGCTTATTGGCATAATTTAGCCTACTATTTTAGGGGCACCTGACATCTGGGGCAAGATAAACTGAAGAAAATGGCGTCGGCTGCATCTTTTATACCCCCGGCACACTGACGTCGGGGAGGAGGCGACAGCAACTAACGCCGGACCTAGACTTTGGAATTCAGGCCGACTGCGGGTAGCCTGCCAGCAGGATAACCCAGTTGTCATGACTGCAACAGTGAATACACTCGAACATCTACATTTATGGTAGGTACACAACTGTACTTTCAGCTGAAGGGTGATTGGGAAGCTTTGGGAATTGGTAATTCTTGCACTACAGTTAGGTAACTGATCTTGACTCTTCGTTCCCAGCTAGAAACTCATGTCTTTTGTACCCATAAGGCTATTGTTCATTTAGACAGAAGGGATTTCCATGCAAAAAGTAATACTAGGACTAGTAAACTAGGAGGTAGAGAAGGGAATGTGGGTTAGTGGTAGTGAGTAAGGGAAGAGGAAGACATTAATTGGGGTGGACTTGGACATTAGTGTGATTGGCCAGAAAAAACATTTTTCACTTAATGTTTTGTTTCTTCTAAAGATAAATGTTGTAAAGAATGTTTTTATTCAATTATTCAGTGCATCTTGGATAGATCCTTAGGTTCAGTGGGATTTTAAAAATGAAGTAAATCCATAATATTTATGTATCTTATATTTATTACTGAAATCTGGTGTAATTGTTAAGTGAGCCTCATCTAACTGCATTTAATTGTTAAAAATGTTAACGAATGTTTTATGTTAGTAAGTGGTGATACATTTGTAAAGCTGCTTTAAGTTAATCTTTTTACCCAGTATAGAGTTCATTAAAATATAGAATTTTTTTTCTGTAGAGAAAAAAATACTGATGCCACTTTTTGTTGACATGCACTGTCCTTTTTTCAGGATGCATTAAGAGTACCTAAGTACAAAATGAGTATTTTCTAATATTGCACTATAACCATGTTCTGTATTTTCTTTTCTTTTTTCTCTTTCATTTGCTTTACTGAACTCTGCTGACACATCCTACCATTTTCTTTATTACAAACGTTTCAATGGCCTGTATATCCTTTGTGGTTGTAGACCTCCGTGAGTACCTTATGTTTTTTCTGGCAAAATGTTTTGATTGCCATTACTGTTTTTTATATATACCTATTTTTATTATTCTGATGTATGGCTTTATAGTCCTGCTTTATTACTGGTTTCTTAATGATTTTGGTTTTGTAAAATAACAGTTGTAGTAGCGCGTACTACTTGCAGTGCAGATGACTGAAGTTTTAGATTTAATGCTGTCTGAATTTTAAGAGAAATGAACTGTAGATGTTCATCGTGTTACACTACTGCAATCATTACACTTGAGTTATCCTGCCATCAGGCGGTCCCACAGTCGGCCAGAGTTCCAAAGTCTTGGTCAGGCGTCGGTTGCTGTCGCCTTCTCCCTGACGTCAGTGCGACAGGGGTATATATAAGATGCAGCTGATGCCATTTTCTTCAGTCTTTCTTGCCGCGCGGTGCCCGATGCAAAAGCAGTTCACAAGTGCCGGCCGGCCGTCTCCTGAGATTTTCATTCCAAATCCAGAACCGAAGTCTTCTACTAAGCTAAGTACCCCGTTGGGGAAACATTTTCTTGCCTCAGACCGATGTCAGTAAAAGTTAACTGTATTTCTTGTGGGAAGCAAATACCTCATAAGGATTTCCATTCCTATTGTATCCCATGCCTAGGCCCTGACCACAACGTTACTGGTTGTCGGTTTTCTGCTAGGTTTAACAAGCGCACTATTAAACATTGGTTTGATTTTGCCCGACATTATTTTTGTAGAAAATTCAATTATACCATGCCGTCGGAACTTCCGACGACCGGAATACAGAAAAAAATGCAAAGACAAGGATAGACATCCGAAGCCCAAAACTGATGACGAAGCCTCTTCTACGCCAGTCACTGGTTCTCCGATTTTCAGCAAGGCGCCTTCGCAGCCCCTGACGACCGCTTCTGTAGAACCACAAGCCGCCTCTGACTCCCATGTGGAGATGGCTGGGCCTTCAGACGCACAAGCTCTTCAGCCTACCGAGACTAACCTTTCAGAGGGATCTGGAGTAGCTGAGCAACCCACAGCTACAGAGGGTGTCTTCAGACCTACTCAGTTGAGCATTAAACCCTCAGCTAAGTCTAAACCTCCTTTAAAGTCAAAGAAACAAATGCAGCATTCTCCAGGACAGGCCTCCATGCCTAAGAAACAAATGCTCAAAATGGCTGAAGACCTAATTACTCTGATCAGGGGGTCCCATCCCCCTCCTGATAAAAGGCCTAGACAGGATGCAGACTATGACTCATCCGACCAGGTGTCCATCTCTTCTGATTCATCCTCAGACCTAGGATACTCTTTACCCCCTTATGAGGATTCTTATGCTGAGGAATCAATTCCATCAGCCTCACCGCCTGAGGACTACTTCTTTGGGGAAACCCTACATACCATGAGGGAGCATTTCCACTGGGAAGGCCAGGATTACTCAGAATCCAAGAAAAGGCTCAGATACTTCCTTTTATTACCTCAACACAGACCCCTTGCTATTCTGCCAGTGTTAGATACTGTGGATGATGTGTACACTGAATCCAGCTTAAATCCTGAATCCTTACCTCCAGCCCCTGTTAAACCTGACAGATACTACAGAGTCCCTGACTCTCACAAATTTCTGTATAAGAGCCCTGTAGCTGACCCTGAAACTATTTCTCAGGGACCCACAGGAGTTAAGGCCTCATCAGCCAAGAATCCAGTTCCCTCTGACAGAGATTCCAGAGCATTAGACAGATGGAGAAATAAAGTATATACGTCTGCAACTTTAGCAATGAGAGCCTTAAATTGCCAGTTTCACATGCTAAAATATCAGCAATTTTTACTGTCTCAGTTAAAACAAAAAATGCTTCCAGAATCAGATCCTCCTAATTTTAAAGAAATGCAGGATTTATTGCATGCAGCTGAACAAGTGGGAAAGCATACTTTGCAATGTGGTTTTGATTCTCTAGAGGCCTCCTGCAGAGCAGCAGTTACAGGCTTTGTCATTAGAAGACATGCTTGGTTAAAAGAACATACGTTACCAGATCATGTTAAAGCAAAATTATTGGATGCACCTTTGCAGCAGGATGTGTTATTTGGAGTTAAGGCAGAAGAGGTACTAAAGAAAATGGAGGATAAGGCAAAATCTATGCAAACAGTGAAGGATTTCTTACAGGTTCAGCCTCCTAGATTTAGCAGAAACTGGCCAACTAAGAATTGGTCCTTTCCAATTACAGACAGACCTCAAAGGGGAAGATACAGATGTCCAAGAGGTAGAGGTCAAACACAAGGTCCTTACAGGCCTTGACAATGGGTTGCATCAAGCCAGAAAGAAGGGGAAGACAGGCCATAACCATATAAAAAGCAGCTCCAATGACTTCCCACTTTAGCTGCCAAACAAATCCTTCTTGGCAGCCCCCTTGGGAGGAAAACTGGCACTCTTCTACCACAATTGGCAAATGATCACCAAAGACAAATGGGTTCTCAACATTGTATTTCAAGGTTACAGGTTCCACTTTCACACTCTGCCAAGGTTAAAAGGAATGCCAAATCTGCCACCAAATCAATGGGCAGAGGCTCAAAAACAAATTACAGCACTCATGGATATGAGAGCTATTGAAAAGGTACCATCACAGGAGCAAGGACAAGGATTTTACTCAAGACTCTTTCTGGTACCCAGAAAGGACAAAGCCTGGAGGCCCATTCTGGATCTTTCATCTCTAAACACTTACCTGGATGTTCAGAAATTCAGAATGTTGACATTACAGCAGCTTCTTCCCATGCTGGGCAAGAAAGCTTGGCTCATGACTTTGGACCTCAAAGAGGCATACCTGCATGTCCCTATCAGACAAAACTGCAGAAGATACCTCAGATTCATAGCTGGTTCAATGCACTACCAATTCTCTGCACTGCCCTTTGGCTTATCTACTGCGCCCAGGGTCTTCACAAAGTGCCTGGCACCAGTAATTGCATTTTGCATACAGAAAGAAATTCAAATTTATCCGTACCTGGACATCTGCCTGATTCAAGCAGAGAGCAAAGACATTCTTCTAAAGCATCTGGCGTTTGTAAAAAAGTTAAGTTGACTGGGGTACACAGTAAATGAAAAGAAATCAAAACTAGTGCCCTCACAAGAGATTATGTTCCTGGGTGCCAGCTTGAACACAACGGCCCAGATGGCTTATCTCATGCCAGACAAACAAGGACATCTGACTCAATACTTTCAATTGATGGCAACAAAGACCCAGCTCCCTGCAAGAAAAATTCTGCAGGCCTTGTGTTACATGGCTTCCTGCATACTACTAATTCCATATGCCAGACTGCATATGAGGAAACTACAGTGGTACCTAAAGAATGTATAGTCTCAACACTGTCAAAGTCTGGAAACAGTTATACCACTAATCCCTTGCCTTCAACAGGAGTTTCAATGGTGGGTTCAAGCTTGTCACCTCAACAAGGGACAGCCTTTTACACAACCCCCAGCCAGGCAAACACTGACAACAGATGCATCGGATTATGCCTGTGGAGCACACATGGCAGGCAAAAGTATTCAGGACACGTGGACCGCAGAACAAAGGCATCTTCACATCAATCAAAAAGAGATGCTAGCTGTACAAAATGCGCATATAGCTTTCAAGGACCTGCTACTACTAAAGACAGACAACACCACAGTTATGTGGTACATAAACAAGCAAGGGGGCACTCACTCCTACCCCCTATGCAGACAAGCTATGACCTTATGGAACACAGCTATAAACCTTCAAGTTCATCTGCAAGTGCAATTCCTGCCAGGAGAGAAAAACACACTGGCAGACGACTTAAGCAGAAACATCATGGATCCCCACGAATGGGAGTTGAATCCACAAATATTCAGAATAATAACACAGAAATGGTGGAGCCCGGACATAGATCTGTTTGCATCCCCAATAAACTGCCAGCTACAAAATTCTGCACAAGGAGTTACCATCCACAAGCATGGAAAGTGGATGCCCTCTCATTCAGCTGGGAGAACCTACAAGTATACGCTTTCCCACCACTACCTCTCCTGCCAAAGGTACTCATAAAAGCCAGGCAGGAAGAGCCAAAGATGATCCTGATTGCACCAGACTGGCCATGCCAGCACTGGTACCCAATCTTAAGGAGCTTAGCACAAGAACCACCCTGGATTTTGCCTCAAATCCCACATCTGCTGACTCAGCACAACAAACAAGTACTACACAGCCAGCTAAAGACCTTAAATCTAGCTGCATGGAAGATTCCTTAGTCAAGCAAGCAGTGCCTCTCTCCAAAGCTGTTATGGATGTCATTCTGGAGGTCAGAAGGCCTAGTACCAGGAAAGCCTATTTGGATAAATGGAAGAGATTCTGTGCCTGGAACCAAGCTCACAGCCTTGACCCACTTGTCCCAAACATTCCTCAGATACTACAATACTTAACTGAGGTGCTGGACAAAGGACTCTCCTTCTCATCCATCAAGATCCACGCCTCTGCCATCTCTGCTCATTACAACACGGATCCACCATTTTTTTCTAATCCTCTGTTAAAACAGTACCTCAGAGGGGCTGAAAACATAAGACCGCCCCGTAGAGCACCTACTCCAACTTGGGACCTCAACTTTTTTTTGGAGAAGCTAACTTTACCTCCTTTTGAGCCAGCCAACACAGCAGAATTAAAATATATCTCTTGGAAAACTACTCTGCTCCTGGCAATAACATCAGCACAAAGAGTTTCAGAATTACAGGCACTAATGGCAGTGGAACCTTTCCTCATTTTCCACCAGGACAGGGTGTCTTTACGTACTATAACCCTACTTTTATGCCAAAGGTGGTATCCAGTGTGGCTCTAAACCAAACTATTCACCTGCCAACTTTTTATCCTAAACCACAGAATAAAGGGGAGAGAACACTGCACTCTTTGGACATTCACAGGCAGTTACGCTTCTACTTCGACAAAACCAAAGCTTTCAGAAAATCTGAGCAATTATTGGTAGTATATGCTGCAGGAGCATAGGGAAAAGTCATTTCAAAACAGACTATTTCAAAATGGATAGGACATTGTATACGTTTCTGCTACATATACCGTGGAAAACCTGTACCTAGCAGCATTAGATCTCACTCCACCAGGGCAACAGCCACTTCAACTGCCTACCTTAGGGGAGTACCTACCAAGGGTATTTTGGAAGTAGCAACTTGGAGTTCTGTGCACACCTTCACCAAGCATTACCATCTGCCTCTATACTCTAAATCCAGAGCTGGCCTCACCACTGCAGTGCTGCAGGGCCTTATAGCCACCCCCAATGCCTTATAGTACCAGGCACCCTTCCTCAGTTTTGGGATTTCACCTAAGTGTAATGACTGCAGCAGTGTAACACGATGAACATAGTACAGTTTTGTACCTACCATAAATGTAGATGTTCAAGTGTAGACACTGCTGCAGTCCAGGTTACCCTCCCTCCTTCCCCTCTTACTGGCTGGTACGTACCTATGTCTTCTACCCTTACTACCTACGGGGAGTATTTGCTGGTAGCTGTAAGTTGTTTATTGCTTTTCTTATGTATGTTTTATTAGCAATTGGAATTGCGTACATATTTAGAGGCACCTGACATCTGGGGCAAGAAAAAAACTGAATAAAATGGCGTCAGCTGCATCTTGTATACCCCTGTTGCACTGACGTCAGGGAGGAGGCGACAGCAACCGATGCCGGACCAAGACTTTGGAACTCTGGCCAACTTCGGGACCTCCTGATGGCAGGATAACCCAAGTGTAATGACTGCAGCACTGTCTACACTCGAACATCTACATTTATGGTAGGTACAAAACTGTACTTTGTCTGCTACAGTTAATGACATGTACTATGGGCAGTAACAGCAGTAGTTTTAAGCATCTGTGAAACAGGGTCAACAAATAGCCCAAACAACATGACATAACTGGAGATATTTGTTAGCTTGTGTTTGTGTGAGCAAACTGTGCGCAGACCATCCTAGGCATAGGGATAGGATGGCAACAAGTACTTTCTGCCAAAAAATTCTCTGTTTCTATGATACAGAATATCTTTGATTTTGGGCAGGAAGGATTACTGAGAATTTATTGTAAACATTTTTTTATTTGCCCTTAAAGCGTTCCGGATAACTGTCATGGAAGTGCTTGCATGTTTCTAAGTATGTGTTGCAGTGGTTGACTATATTGCTTGAATGCTTACGTTGTACATGAAAACACTAGTAATAATACTGCCAACTTTTTGCTACTTAAGTAGAATGCATGCGTCTGTAGTTAAGTATTAATGTAGCTGTTTGTAAGAGAATGAGCCCTTGTAGAAATAACGTTCAGCTTTCTCTGTCACCACAGTTTTTGGTTAGGAGGAGAGTGTTGCACTGGACTGTAATTGAACATGTTCATGCTTATTCATTGTTTTTGTTCTAACAGCTTTTCTTATTCTTCTCTCTCTCTTTTTTCTTCCAAATGTTGCTGTGAATTCTGCATTTCATTATCTATTTCTGCCTACTTTAAACTCAGAGCTGTTCCACCAAAACGGTAACTTTGGTTCCTAATTTTAACTAAACAAGTACAAGATGTGATTTATACTGCTTCCTACTTTTGATTGTTTTAATTATCCTGTATTATAATCATTTAATTGCCATCACAGTACCACTCTGTTGCATGATGGTATATATGCCAGTCAAAGCATTGACTGGCATTGTCTACGTGAGCATAGTTTCAGTGTACACAAGGAAAAAGGATGGATGCAAAGTTTACATTCTGTCCTCTGTTATGGCTGTAATTGTTACTGACATTTATGCTACTGTGTAACATCACCTTGTTAGTGTGTTAAGAAAAATTAGTATCTATGTCTTCTCATCAACCGCTTTATAGCAGGCAGCACATACTGGAACTGATGTAATGAATAGGTTAATCATTTTATTTGTCTGACTTGTTTTTTGTTATCAGAAAAAATTAACCTGGAAAATGAGTTATATGTGTTTTAACTGCATTTTTCTAAACATTTTTGTTATTGGCTTATAAATGAGTAAACGTAACTTTAGATTATAGTCATTTTTTTAAAGCTTTTTCTTTTCTTGCGTGTAGGTGTAACGGGTATAAAATGCACAGATTTTGGAAATGTGTAACTTTTTATTTACCACTTGAAAAGCTAGCAAGGAAAGTGAAGTACATAGATTGGGTTGAGAAGCAGTTAAATAAAAGATTAACAGCAAAAAGTGGAAAGTACAGACATACTGTATTATTTTTTTTCTTTATCCCAGAAGGATAACAGCAAAAAGTGGAAAGTACAGACATACTGTATTATTTTTTTTCTTGATCCCAGAAGGAGATAGTAAGCCAGTTTTATTCGCTCTTTAAGTGGGAACATAATTTACAGATATATGCTTTGATCTGATGTTGTTAATCTTCATTCCATACATGATAACACTTGAAAACAATTACTGGTAAAACAAGAAAGCAAACCAGTATCGTGAAAGGTCCCGTTTATTAAAACTGGTAGAAAAAACAAATAAATAAAAATACTAAGCGCTTTCACCCTTAACCATTCTGGGCATCATCAGAGTATAATATCATTAAAAACATACATCCTTATTTACACTAAGAACACAATGCCCTAATATTAAAACCAATGAGTGACTTCAACCAATCTTATATGTTAGTTACAAGTGCCATACCTAAATTGAAATGAAGTAGCTGTGTAAAATAACTCATACAAACGTATAACAACAACTACCATAAAATATATTGCGCATTCTCTTTAAACCATGCTTGTTGTTTGACTAATATATTTTATGGTAGTTGTTGTTATAAGTTTGCATGAGTTATTTTACACAGCTACTTCATTTCAATTTAGGTATGGCACTTGTAATTAACATACAAGATTGGTTGAAGTCACTCATTGGTTTTAATATTAGGGCGTTGTGTTCTTAGTGTATATAAGGATGTATGTTTTTAATGATATTATACTCTGATGATGCCCAGAATGGTTAAGGGTGAAAGTGCTTAGTATTTTTATTTATTTATTTGTTTTTTTCTACCAGTTTTAATAAACGGGACCTTTCACAATTTGTTCATTCCATACATCACTGATGGGTTCGGTTCCGAGCCCTCGGAACCAAGTCGGCCTTGTACCAAAGCTCGCACCAGCCAAAAACTCTCGAGCTAAGATTTTACCCATAATCCCATTCTCCCTGTACCCCAGATCTCATTTGCTGTGTTGCCATAAAGCCACATTCAAGCCAGCTCTCAGCTAAGTCTTTGATATTATTAGATATTCTGTTATTTTGATATTTCTGATAACTCAAAATTGTGTAGTGTGTTATTAGCTAGTGTGTTTCTTCCCATAGCTGTGTTTCGCAAAGTCTTTTCCCAACTTTCCTGTCATTACCTGTTGGTAATCTTTGTACCATCGCTGGTACATGCCCTTCTCTCTTCCCGCTGTGGTAATTCTTTCTATACCATCGTTGGTATCTTCTCTTTCTCTTCCAATTAAATATTGTTGTCTGCTTAGTTGTGGTAATCTGTTGTTTTTTTTCTTTTTGCTGATTTTGTTGATATTAACATGTCAGATAAAAAGGGCACCTCAGGCTTCAAACAATGCTTGAAGTGTGGGAGAAAATGCCTTATAGGGACCTTCATGATGACTGTGTTCACTGTTTGGGAGTGCCTCATCTCTCGGTACAACCTCTTTGCTCTTTCTGTCTGGGGTTTAGCTCTCGTACCCTGAATGAGCGTAAAAATAAATTGATTTTGAAAGACTTACTCAAATCACCTTTCTCAGAGGTTCCCTCCTCGTCGGAGGGTTCACCTCCTCCTAGGAAAGACAAAAAGAGACCGCACTCTGTTCCCTCCTCACCCTCTGGTGAGAAGGAAAGACCGCCAAAACCTAAAATTCCAAAACTTTCTGCACAGGAACAAAAGTTTTCGCCTACGACATCGTCTTTGGTACCGTCTTTGTCTATATCGTCTGTGCCGACTATTTCAGCACTGACAACATCTATGGCACCAGATGTGACTAATCCAAAAACTTAGACTTCGACTCTGATTATGACTCTGAGCCCTTTCTCGGCTCTGATAACTCAGACCCTGCTGTTCCTGTCATCTCAAAAATAGAGACTGTTGTGCTGCTAGACGTACAAGCACGGACCCGATATTCCCCGTCTGTGGACCCCTTCTTGGGACAGGCTTATAGTCCCTTCTTAGATCATCCAGAGTCCCCTTCTGGGATATCCACTAGGTCCATCAGGAGCCTCTCCAAACTAGATGTGGTGCGCCTTGTGGACCAGCTGCTGACAGCCAGGGGGATTCCTCCTGATTCAAAATCTCAGTCCCTTACAGAACTTGGGTTTTCTGCTTCATGGACTCCATCTTACTCTCCTCCTTCATCCTGCTTGCAGGTTCCAAAGCCCTCTGCACCGATGCCTGTCTTGGCACCCTCTGTTTCGGTGCTGATAGTGGACCTCACTTCAGCCCCGGAGTCGACCCTTTGGCCTTCAGTTCCGTTGGAACCAGATCTTCTTCAGGCCCAGGACTGGACTGCAGGTTCCTCTGTTCAGAGTTCGGTGCTGGCCTTTTCTGCGGTGCTATCCACAGTTCCAGGAGCCCTGTTACTACCTATCCAGCTTGAGGCTTCATGCCTGGGAGCAGACTTAACGAGCAGGGTGTGACCCCAGTACCGAGGTTGTCCTACTGGGTTCCAGGATCCCATCCCTCTTCAGGCGGCCCTGCTTTCCAGATGATGGAGAGGGCTCTTGCCTCCGTGAGCAACCCTTCGGCATTGGAACCCCCATGTCCTCCCCCTGTGGTGCAGCTGCCACAGCCCACCATCCCAGATCAAGCACTTGAGCCGCAGGAGACCCTATTGCAGGGTGCCCTTTCTTCCGGGTCCTCCTCAGAAGCTCCCACTGAGGAGGTTACTAGGAAGAAATCGTGCAAAAGGAAGCACGTGGACTCCCCTGAAGAGTCCCTCACCGAGGACATGGATTACGATGAAGGGGAAGGGTCCCCTTGATCACCCCCTGAAGATGTCTCCTTTGGAGACATCCTGGAGATCTTGAAACAGAGGGGTGATTGGAAGCCCAAAAACCCTTCATCCGAGGAATCTGTTTCCTTGCTGGCCTTTTATGCTCGACCATCTACCTCATGGGTGACCCCGCCTGCAGACAAGTTGGTTCAGCTTGTGGTGCAGCGTGCCTGGAAGAACCCTGACCCGGTTGAAGGAATCCTCAAGAGACCAGACAGGTTCCTCTCTCCCCCTGAAGAACATCCTCATTGGTCAAAAGGTCTACCGGTAGATGCTATGGTGGTGGCGGCAGCCACAAAGAGAGAGCTCGCTGAGGAGAGCTAAACTGTTCACCTGCCTAACATAGAGTTCCGAGTGGTGGACAGACTGGGGAAGCAAGTGTTTGCTTCATCGATCTTTGCTATTGGTCCAGGGGTCCACGGAAGTAAATAGGGGTCCAGGGAAGTAAATATTGTGGGAAGAAATATCCAGGAAATTGTTATGGCTAGACTTGTATAGGCCCTAGGGCCGATAGCCTAGTACCATCCTATGCACCTATGAACCTATTCAGCCTTAGAACTTGATGGCACATTTCAACAGACTCCAGAGAGACCTCATCTCCAAACTCTCTGGTACTCTGTCAGAAAAGGTGTCTGACGAGGTTAATGACAAGGTAACCTCGCAGCTAGCGACCCTGGAATTGATTTCTAATTCGCCCATGAGGTTAATTTCATATGCAACCAAAGGGGTGGCCAGAGCTGCGGGTTCAGGCATAGTTATGAGATGTCATGCCTGGATGTGCCTATGTGACTGGCCCTAAAGTCAAGGACCCGTTAGCCAGGTGTGAGCAGGATGGTAAAACCCTATCTATGGTTGGTGTATGTTTCTCCACTCCTCAGCATCCTTTTTCCAGGAACCAGAGAAGTGGGAAATTGTGGCACAAAACAAAGTCTCAGGGTTCTTTTTGTGACACACGTGATGAGTTTAGCTCCAGAGGCGGGTGGGGGGGCAACTCTTCCGGAAGGCACCCCTACAGGGGCAGAGGGGGTCTGCGTAATCAGGGCTCCAGAGATTCCTTCTCTGGGCAGTCCTATCAGCGCTCCTGAAGAGTGGCTAGATTGCTTTCCTCTGGAAGCAGTCAGGGGATGGCTTTCTCTGCACCCCAATGCCTGGCTATCTATTACCACCGACTCTTGGGTGCAGAAGACAATATCCAGAGGTTACAAAATCCCTTTCAACTCCTTCCTAAAACCTCCAAAGCAAATCTCAGATGTTCCACCCAGTCTAAGGGATGAAGCAGCTCTACAAATAGAACAGCTGTGCTTAAAAATAGTCATCCAAAAAGTCCCAGCAGACCAGATAGGATCCGGATTTTACTCAGGTTCTTTTTGGTGTCAAAAAAGACAGGGGGACTGGTGGCCAATTTTGGACCTCAGCTGTTTAAACAAGTTAGTCAGCCAGACAAAATTCCGGATGGTCATGGTCAGTCCATTCTCCCTTTTCTGGAGGAAGACGATTGGATGTGCTCGATATACGTTCAGGATGCATATTACCACATCAAGATGAACAAATGCTCCAGAAGGTTTCTTCACTTCCAACTGGGAGCCAATTGCTACCAATTCCGTGCCCTGCCCCTCTGACTATCTGCAGCCCCCAGAGTGTTCGCCAAATGTATGGCAGCAGTGACAGCTCACTTGAGACTGCAAGGATTCCAGGTGTTTCCATATCTGGACGATAGGCTCCTCACTTCCCCCACCAAGCATCTACTGGTAACAGCCTTGCATTACACCCTCTCTCTAGCACATCACCTGGGAATATCCATAAACTGGGAAAAGTCCAGTCTAACTCCAACCCAGACCCTGGAGTTTATAGGGGTAACGTTCAGCACCCGTTCTTGCTTGATCTCTCTCCCAGATCGCAGGCTTCAAAGAATAAGGATACAGCTCCGGGTGATACTCTTGTCATGACTTGGTCCCAGCCCAAGAGGTCGTGCAGTTGCTAGGATCAGTGCCAGCATGTATTGCTATAGTATCCCTAGCAAGATTTCACATGAGACTCTTACAGTGGCTACTGTTGACCCAATGGTATCCGAATCATCAAGCATTGTCTTCCAGGATCTGTATTACAAGTCGCTGCAAACTGGCTCTTTGTTGGTGGATGAAGCCAGACCCAGCCAACCTTTCCATTCCTCTCAGCCCAACGCCATTGTGACCACGGACACACGGAGCCATTATCAGGGAATGACTGTCCAAGGTACATCATCCAATGTAGAGGCCAAGCTGCATATAAATGTTCTAGAACTGAGGGCAGTGCTCTTAGCGTTGCAGGCATTTCAGACTGCCCTTCCTTCCAGAACTGTTGCTGTCCAGTTGGACAACATGTCAGTACTTTGGTACATCAGCAAACAAGGCAGAACCAAGTCCTATCCCCTATGTCGAGAGGCCATGAGAATTTGGCAATGGGTGATATCTTCCAACCGCTTTCTGATAGCAATGCATATATTGGGGATTTCCAACATGATTGCAGACAAATTGAGCAGGTGCATTCTCCTACCTCACGAGTTGTCCCTCGATCCCAAGTTAGCGGCGAAGATTTTCAGCCGTTGGGGCCAGCCTTGCTGTGACCTATTCGCCTCCCCATCCAACCACAAGTGCAGCAACTATTTCGCCCTAATTTCCCCACAGAGGGGAGTCCCCGAGGGACACACTTACTCACAATTGGCCCATGGGACTTCTTTATGCTTATCCTCCCATTCCTCTGAGTCCTCTAGTTCTGAAGAAAGCCCTTTGGATGAAAAGCAAGATGATCCTCATAGCCCCTTTTTGGTCTTGACAAGTATGGTTCCCCCTTCTCTGGCCTCATCTTCCTTGCAGACTGTGGATCTTGGATCCAACTCCAGATCTGAAATCTCACCCTCAGGGGATGAGTCACCCGAACCTTTCCAGCCTCAAGCTCACAGCTTGGTTTCTCCACATGTTGTTCTTATTTCACTGTTGCAGTCATCACTTGTGGGTTATCCCTGCTGTGGTAGACCTCGGCAGGACTGAATACCAGAGTCAATGTTTTTCTGCATCAGCTGCTATTGCTTGTAGACTGATGTCAGGTCGTCTGTGCTATAAAGCAAGACAGTTGACACCATTGCATCAGTCTTTCTTGCTGTGGAGCCAATAGCAGAAGCAGTTTGCAAGGGTGCCTGTCGGTTGCTACCAGAGCTTGGATCACAGCTGAAAACATCTAAAGCTAAGTACCCCATTGGGGATCTCTTTTTCTTGCACTAACTGATGTCCAAAAAAGTTAACCATTGTCTCGCCTGTGGGATGCAGATCTCACACCGAGACTTCCATTCATATTGCATCACTTGTTTAGGCCCAGACCACGGCGTCGCCCGTTGCCGGTTCTGTAGCCTCTTTAACGTGAGAACCATTTATCGTAGAGCTCTTTTTGTGGACAGGTATTTTCATCCTCCATCTTCACAAATGTTGTCGGTCAGCTAACAATCCATAGAGCTTCCAAAAAAGTATAGGGGTAAAGATAGAGACAGACCACACAAGGCTATGCCTTCCAATGACTCTTTCATTAAGCTGGTCGTCAGTTCTCCGGAATTCAGTGAGGTGGTTTTGCAGCTCCTGATGCCAGATGCGATAGCTATGCAGGCCTCTACCGAGACCCTTTTGGAGTCTGGTATGCCACAGAAATCTTCTTCGTCTTCAGAGCCTTTGGTTGTCTCTGCCTTGGTTAGGTCCAGAATTGTGATGCAGGCACCGGCTTCCGAGGAGGTCTTTCATCTACCGATTCTAGTCAGAAACCAACTTCTTCACACCCAACTACCATTTCTCTCAGACCGATGAATACTCTTAGGCCTAGAAGCTAGGCCACCCCAAGAAACTCTGCTTCTAGCGACCATCTTACTCCCACCCCTCCACCCCAGGCCCAAATGCTTAAGATGGAGGATCTTATTTCCCTTAGGGGAAGTTAAGCCACAACTTCTAAAAGGAAAAGACACCCTTCTCCTGAACTATTGACAGAGCAAGATTCTGAGGAATCTGATTATTCAGATTTTGAAAAGGAACAACAACCTCTAACTACTTATGAGGATTCAGATGCAGGGGAATCCATCCCTTCTGCCTCTCAACTAGAAGACCTCTCCTTTGGGGAAACCCTCCTCACCCTCAGGGAACATTTCCACTGGGAGTCTCAGGATTTCCCTCAGTCTAAGAAAAGGCTAAGAGAATTTCTAGGCCTACCCCAGCACAGACCCCTTGCCTTCCCCCCTATTTTAGAAGTGGAGGATGATGTTTTCCATGAATCCAGTTTAGCCCCTGACACCTTCCCACCTGCTCCCAGTAAACCAGACAGGTATTAGAGTACCAGACTCTCACAAATACCTGTACAGAAATCCTGCTGCAGACCCACAGTTCATTACACAGGGACCTACGGGAGCCAGGGATAGTTCTGCAAAGAATCCTACACCTTCTGATAAGGATGCCAGAGCTCTGGACAGATGGGGTAAAAATGTTTACACCTCTGCAACCTTAGCTATCAGAGCTCTCAACTGTCCGTTCCATATGTTAAAATATCAACAGCACACTTTGGAACTATTAAAGCAAAAGCTTTCTACCTTTCCTGACTGTGCTAATTCTAAGGAGTTAGCAGATTTATTGCACTCTACTTGTCAAGTGGCAAAGTACTCTTTACACCGTGTATATGACATACTAATAGTCTCTAGCAGGGCAGCAGTGTCAGGATCTGTCATTAGGAGACATGCATGGTTGAAGGAACAACCTCTAACTGATCATGTCAAGTCTAAATTAATTGATGCACCTTTGGATAAAGACCGCTTGTTTGGAGAAAAAGCATAAGAGGTGCTTAAAAGGGTGGAAGACAAAGCAAAATCTATGCAAACAGTAAAAGACTTCTTTCAGGTTCAACCTCCTAGATTCAGCAGAAATCTTCCTTCTAAGCATTGGTCCTTTCCTGCTCCTAACAGACAGGGGCAAGCTAAGCCCTGCAGGGAGAGGCCACCCAGGTCTCTGCAACAGGGACAACAGAGAACCAAACAGTGAACCATGTCCGCCTCTAAGGCAGGGAGTTCTAAGTCATTCGTCTATGGCAAAAACTCTCAATGACTTCCACTCCCCCCTCTGCCCTCCTTTCACCCAAAAGTTCCTTAGATGGCTGGCCCTTTGCAAAGAAAATTGGCTGTCTGTAACAAAGGAACAATGGGTCTTAAAGATCATTTTTCAGGGATACAAATTCACTTTCAATGAACTCCCAGTTCCCAGAGGGTACCCAGACTTACCTCCAAATCAGTGGGCAGAGGCATTAAAACAAGTCCAAACTCTCATAGCCCAGGGGCAGTAGAAACTGTTCCTGCAGATCAAACAGGCAAAGGCTTTTATTCCAGGCTTTTCCTTGTTGCCAGAAAGGAGGGCACTTGGCACCCCATCCTGGATCTGTCCATTCTGAACACATCCCTGATGATCCCCAAATTCAAAATGCTAACCTTGCAGCTGCTGCTGCCTATGCTGACAAAACATACTTGGTTAGTGACCCTGGACCTAAAATATGCCTACCTCCACATCCCCATAAGGGAATCCTGCAGGAAATTCCTGGGTTTCAGGGCAGGCTCACAGCACTTTCAGTTCTCTGCTCTTCCCTTTGTCTTATCTACTGCTCCTAGGGTTTTCACCAAATGTCATGGCCCTGGCCATGGCATTTTGCAGATAGAGAAATATACAGATTTACCCTCATCTGGATGATTGCCTCATTCAGGAAGATTGCAAATAAAAGCTCCTCCAGGACCTCCACTTTGTCAAAACCCTCCTAACTTCCTGGGGTTCACCATCAACGAGAAGAAATCAAAACAATCTCCCTCCAGGAGGATCATTTTCCTGGGAGCACTGCTGGACATAGCATCCCAAATGGCCTTCCTATCCCCAGAAAAGCAGAGTTTCCTGCCTCTCTACTTTACCCAGCTGGCATCCAAAAGTCACCTCACAGCAAGGAAGTTCCTGCAAGCCTTGGGGTACATGGCATCTTGCATCCTTTTAATTCCTCTGGCCAGGCTTCACATGAGGAAACTTCAGTGGTATCTAAAGAACCTTTGGTGTCAACACTCACAGCCTCTAGAGACCTCTCTCCCTCTGATCCCCTGTATAAGGGCTGAGTTTCTCTGTTGGGCAGGGGCCTGTGCCAAGAACAAGGGTCTCCCCTTCATCTGCCACCCTACTGGGTAGACCATCACCACAGACACCTCAGACATTGCTTGGGGCGCCCACCTAGCAGGCAGGTGCACCCAAGGTCTTTGGGATGCCCAACACCTTCCCTTACATATCAACCAGAAGATAATGATGGCAGTGCAAAAGGCTCTGACATCCTTCCAACCCCATCTCAGGCCAGGTGTTCTCCTTATCAGAACAGACAACACCACAGTAATGTGGTACATCAACAAGCAGGGAGGGACACAGTCTTACCCTCTGTGCAGGCTAGCCATGAACCTCTGGCTGACTGCTTCCTCCATGGGATTACACCTAATAGCCCAATACCTACCAGGGATCAACAACACCCTAGCAGACCAATTAAACAGACACTTACTGGACCCCCACGAATGCAATACAAAAATATCTTTTTGCAAGTCACTCAAGTGTGGGGAAATCCAGAGGTGGATCTCTCTGCTTTGCACCTCAACCACCAGCTAAAAAAATTCCGTACCAGGGAGTATCACCACCTAGCATGGAAGGTGGATGCCTTGACCTTCCCCTGGAACTCCCTCTTCATGTATGCATTCCCCCCACTGCCTCTTATTCCCAAGGTACTCATCAAGATAAGGGAGGAGGGACCCAGGGCCATCCTTATTGCTCCAGATTGGCCCAGACAACATTGGTACCCCTTGCTGCGCAGCCTGACATCACAGCCTCCCAGGCAGCTTCCCCAGATCCCAAACCTCTTGACTCAAGCGGGGGGGTGCTGCACCCAGACTTGCAGACTATCAAGCTAGATGCTCCCAAGGTAAGCAAGGGACTTCTGCTAAGCAAGCAGGTCCTAGACATTATCACAGAGGCCAGCAGGCCCAGCACCAGAAAATCTTATGCAGGGAAATGGAAAAGATTCTCCTCCTGGTGCCAGTCCAGGGGCACCAGTTCCTCACAACCTTCTGTTCCTCTTATCCTGGACTGTCTAGCAGAATTACTCAATAGTGGCCTTATCCTTCTCTTCTGTTAAAATCCACTCCTCAGCCATTTCAGCTCATTTTAATACAGACCAGCCCCTGTTCTCTCATCCTTTGATTAAACAGTTCCTCAGAGGGGCTTCTAATATCACACCTCCCAGAAGGCCCACCCACTCCAGCCTGGGACCTAAATTATGTTTTGGAAAACTAACCTTACCACCCTTCGAACCTGCTGCTTCAGCAGAACTGAAATACCTCTCCTGGAAGACTGCTTTTTGCTAGCTATCACCTCAGCCAGAAGGGTTTCTGAACTTCAGGCACTGATGGCCATTGAGCCCTTCATCATTCTGCATCCAGACAGGGTTTCCGTTAGGACTAACCCCTCCTTTATGCCCAAGGTGATATCTAATGCGACTCTCAACCAGGCCATTCATCTGCCCACCTTCTTCCCTAACCCTCAAAACAAGGGGGAAAGAATTCTGCACTCTCTAGATGTCCACAGACAGTTCATATACTACCTGGACCGTACTAAACCCTTCAGAAAAATGGACCAGCTTCTTGTCAGTTTTGCCCAAGGGGCAGAGGAGTAGCCCATTTCCAAGCAGACTATTTCTAAATGGATATCGCACTGTATCCATTTCTGCTACAGGTTTCATGGGAAACCTCCCCCTTAGTCTATTCGTACCCATTCCACTAGGGCAGCCTCCAATTCCACAGCATTCCTCAGAGGATTTCCCAACAAAGACATCTTGGAAGCTGCCACCTGGACCTCTGTCCATACCTTTACAAAGCATTAAAACCTTCCTATTTTCTCTAAGGCTAGGGCAGGGCTTGCTAACCCATGCCTAGGTCTCTAACTAATCCTTCCACCCCTCTCCTCAGCTTTGGGAATCCTCCCACAGGTGATGACTGCAACAATGAAACATGAAGAACATAGTGCAGTTGTATACACTTACCATAAATGTAGATGTTTGAGTGTATTCATTGTTGAGTCCTGGTTTCTCTCCCTCCTTCCTCCCTCATATCCTCTTTCATTAGGGAGACCTAAGCTTTTTGGGGTCGTTGTTAACCACCAGGACCACTTTGACATATTTCCTGGGGCTGCTGACTGGTTAGGGCAAGAAAAACTGATGTAATGGCATCAGCTGCCTTGCTTTAATAGCACTGATGACCTGTCTACAAGCGGCAGTAGCTGACGCAGAAAAACATTGACTCTGGTATTCGGGCCAGCTGAGGGCTACCACAGCAGGGATCACCCACAGGTGATGACTGCAACAGTGAATACACTCGGACATCTACATTCATGATAAGTGTACACAACTGTACATTCCAATGATTGCCAGGCATTGTAATCTTTCCTCTCCAGTACATTATTCTGGCTTCTCATAAACCATCCACTAGAAAACTTTATGCTGACAAATGGAAAATATTTTCAATTTGGTCTAGACAGAGAGATTTAGACCTCTTTTCTGCACCCATCTCTGCTGTACTCCAGTACCTATCTAATTTTTTGAGGAGGGCGCCGCAGCGTCAACCATTCATGCCCATTTAGCAGCCATTTTGAATTTCCATAATGGTTTTGGTGACTACTCCTTAATCTCTCATCGTCTGAGCAAGACCTTTTTGAAGGGAATCTATCAATCAAGACCTGCAAATTACACAGCCCACAGAACCCTGGAGTCTCACTCTTGTCTTGCAGTATTTTACACAGTCCCCCTTTGAACCAGCAGCCACGTGTGACATCAAGTTTTTATCCTGGAAATCCCTTTTTCTGGTGGCTATTACTTTGGCCAGATGCATTTCTGAGCTGAAAGTTCTTTGTACCAAGCGTCCTTATTTGATTTTTAGTAAGGACAGAGTATCACTACTGACCAATCCTTCCTTCCTACCAAAAGTAATTTCCGAGCTTTCCATTAATCCGACAATTGATTTGCCTGTATTTTTTCCAAATTTTTCTAACAAGGGAGAGTATTGTTTACATTTACTGGATGTTCACAGACAATTGAGGTTTTACCTAGACAGAACAAAAACTATCAGGAAATCAGACCAATTATTTATTTCCTTTTCTGGCCCAAAAATGGGAAAGTCAGTCTCTAAGGTGACTCTATCCAAATGGCTCAGAGACTGTATAACTTTCATCTGTAATTTAGAAAAGAAATCTGTCCCACTAAACATCAGGGCTCATTCCACTAGATCTCTGGCAACTTCTATGGCTTTTCATTCCAGCGCTTCAATGGACGACATCTGTGCAGCAGCTATGTGGGCTTCCCCCATACCTTTATCACTCATTACAAGCTAGATCTTGTCTCAAGGGGAAGAGCATCCTTTGGTTCAGTGGTGCTCAGGAATGTTCTCCCTTAGGGCCTTCCATTGATATAAGGTAGCTGGGGACTCTATCCCATCAGTGATGATATTTGCACCCCTAGTAGGTGATAAAATCCAAGAACCAATGAGCCTGCATGTTAGTGGTTGTGTATGTATTCCAGTTCAGGATGGAATAGTTGAAACCACTCATAAAAATGGTGTTGGGGTGAAGTGTGAACAAATCCAGTACATTAAAGTATGTGGCAGAGGGTTATCCTGGGTCATAGACAGGATCCTATAGCTAGCAAGGATATGGTATTGGACTTTACCTAAGGTTAATTGGACAAGGAGTAGCTCAAGCATGTCATGTTCTTTGATGAATCTTGAAATGTTGGAACTGAGCTATCTAATACCAAGGCTCAGAGGGGAAGATGGCCTCTGAGTCGATTCCAAAATCTTGGAGCTGGCATCAATGCTAAGGCTTCGAGTCCCCTGGCTCAGAGGTTCTCGGTGCCGGTCGACTCAGAGAAATCACTGGAGTAAAAAAAAACAATGATCTTCGATTCTGAGGAAGACACCTCCAAGGATTTCAGATCCAATGCCTCCAAAACCACAGGACGGATCAGAGAGATCGGGTTTCAGGGCCACAGGTGAATTAAGTAGCCCCTGAGTAAATTCCTGACACTGTGTGGATCCTTAGCCATAGAAGCCACAAATTTGGTTTTCTGTTTCTTTTTTTCAAAGGAACATTTGCTTTAACAAATCTAGGACATTCAGTCCCCCTGCCTAGATTTGATGAGGGTACCAAACACCTCTTCCCTAATGAATATTTGGTGAATCCCCCTGGCCCCCCACAGACATAATCAGCCATGGTCCCCCCCCCTCTACAACTCTACCTGACGTATGCATAGCCTTGGTGGATGTGTGGGTAGACAGCTCCGTGTCAGTCTCCAACTGGGTTGCAGCAGAGGGAACTGGTGTCCGCACCAGACAGTCCTCTGGTTCATCCAACCAAAGGAAGGTGTCTAGTTGAGGCTGGACAGCAGCAGGATCAGTGTCTTTTTATGTGTTGGTTGAACTTTGAGGCGGGCAGATTTGGTCATGGTACCCGGAGTCCAAAGCTTCAGACTCTGTTTTTCCTAATAGACTGGGACAAGAGACAACTGTTGAGAGTCTTGGGGACAAAGTATGACAAATTTCACAACGTGTATTCTCTTATGTAGTACCCAAACAAAAAAGGCACTTCTCATGTCTATCTTTATGGGGTAATCTGCCTCCCAAACTCACATTTTACTTTCCTGTATGACATAAAAACAAATGATAAGGATGAAAAAAAGAAAGAAAGGAACTGCAGTGGGACACTTATCTTTAGAAGGCTCTCTAGATGAGCCAGCTTAGTGAACAGTGTACAGAACAAATTCAGTGGCAAGACTTAGACTGGTGGCAAAGAAGTTCTGAGGATTAGGCATCTGTGCATCACATATGCACCTTACACTTTGCACGTAGGATATATGCCTGACATACAACAGCTGGAAAGTATAAATTAGGCTTAGGTAGACTGGCTGGACATTCTGCTATTTTTGGCAGTATATCCTAAGAGTAAATAATGCATAAACAGTGATAAGGAAGGACATATATAGGTTTTACATAATAATAATAACAGAAGTCTGAACAGAAGCAAGTTTAAGTTCTGTGCTGCAATCTTGGGCTGCTGGGTGGGGGTAGGGGTGAAAAATTGTACTGGTTACATTTTATGTAGAACTAAGATGCTACTTTTCCTTGTTTTTACAAGGGAGGATGTTTAGATTAATGCACTTGGGTTAAACTATAAGTAAGAAACAGGCTTGAAAAATAAAAGAAAATGATTAAACCCACGGAAAATGCTAAGCTTCTTGCATCTGTGAAGATAATTAGCTTGTTTTTTCCATTAGAAGATACTCTTAGTGAGAGACAATGTCAGAAGCTGAAGGTAGTTAGCCAAGGGAATGCTTTGCATTCTATTCTGAATGAAATTTACAAAGATTCCTTCAGGCATCTGCATGTTATCAGCTGTTTTTTTCTTTATTGCTGACCACTTTTACATGGAGACATGTCTGCAGATACAAGCAATTAATCTTGAGAGTTCTGAGCATTCTTTGCGGAGAGAAACAAACATTTTAAAGGAACAATGACAAGCAGTTTAGTGAAAAATAAAGTTTGAAATTATGGGTAGTGGATACAAGATAGTAGCTTCCCCAGCAACTTTAATGCATTTAATAGAACACCGCATAATAACACAAAAGTTGAAAATACACGTTCAAAAAACTGTCATGTCTGATGAGTGAGAACAATAGCTTTTTATTAAAATGGTTACTCTATCCGTGGTGGTGCTGTGGTAGCGTTGTCGCCTCACAGTAAGACGCTGTCCGGTTCGATTCTCAGCTAGAGCGTCTTCTGCGTGGAGACATGCGTGAATGGGCGTACCTTTGTTGAAGGTTGTGCGTCAGGGCTGGTAACTCTGCACGTAAAAATCAACTACCAATCATTAGTGGACCGGAGTTCCGCTGTGGCGACCCCTAACCGGGAAAAGCCGAAAGACACAAACAAACTCTATCCATAGTATCTTGGAATGTTGATGGCTTTACCTTACAAGTATACACAAAGAGGAGAGAGAGTCTTGGACTATATTAAGAAAGGCAGAGTGCAAATAGTAATGCTGCAGAAGAAACATTTGGAAAGAAATGAGCATGTGAATTTGACACAGAATGGATTTCAGGATGGATATTCAGCAGAATATCAGGGACAAAAGAAAAGGGGACTAAATATTGACTGCTACTGGGCTTTCAACAGTGAAAAAGGAGCAAAAAAAAAAGACAACAATGATATTTCCATGGCAGTAAGGGGCTATTGGTAAGGGAGGAGGATTAGTCTGGCATGTGTTTGTATTCCACCAAACTCTGAACTCACATCCAATAACTATTTCAAACCCTGCACCGATAAAAACTAAGATGAAAATGCAGGGTAATGAAGTAAAAAAGAAACACTGGAGATTTCTCTACTACCTGTTAAAAAAGAATTTAAAGAAGGGGTAGTGTAAATTATTTTGGTGTTATTAGAGAAGACAGAAATTTCTTCAGAAGTGATAGCTAGTAAATGGGATAAAATAAAAATGGAGTTTAAAAGTAAGGTAGAAATAAAACAGAAAGCGATACAGTTAAGAAGTTAATAGAAGACATTTAGAGGGGCTGAGAAAGGCTAAAGTATTGCCAATTAAAGGGAATCTCATAGAAAACAGGAGGGGCAACTGCAGAGTGCTAAACAGAAAATAAAGAAGTGTTTGGATAATATGCATGATTTTAGAAAGATTACCGATAAGCAACTATTTTGTTTAAGACACAGCAGAAAAACATTTAGGCAACAGAATGCACAGAAAGTTCTCATTAAACTAAGGAAGTCTATAACAAGAAAAAAAAACAGAGATCCTATAGTGATACAAGTGATATTTTGGAAATTTTATGAAAATTTGTATGGAGCAGGAATGCGGAAACCAAAAAAAGAATACAAATGGAAATACTTACGGAAGACTCAATTATGCCAAGATCAGCGGAAGATAAGATACGAGGAAATGAGATAAAAGGTAATGCATAATCAATCTGGTATTCCTATGGAAGTTTGGAGGGAAGACAAGAGATAAAGATCTGGAAGATTTTGTTTGTGTGTGTGTTTGTGCGCGTGTGGGGGGGCACCAGCATCTTGGGAGAAAGCTGTGGTAGCTGTATTACCCAAAGAAGGTAAATACCCCTCAGGCCCAGCCTCATATAGACCCATTTGAATTGTAAACCATGATTACAAGTGTTTGTCTATACTAGCTAAACGATTGGCTAAGGTGTTGCAAAAAATTGACAGATATGGATCAATGTGTTTTGTGGATGGTATGAAAACTTATGACAACATTAATAGAACAGTGATGATCCAAAGGGAAGCAAAATGTAAGAAAATACCACTGTTGTTGGTGGGTCTTGATGCAGAGAAAGCATTCAACACAGTAAATTGGTATTTTATAAGTAGGGCAATGGAAGCATTTGCATTTGCCCTCATACAACAATCAAGTCAGTTAGGATAATATTGGAAGGACTGGAGACAATAATTAATGTGGAAGGGTTCCTCTCCAATAAGCTGGGTTTGAACAGAGGAACAAGGCAGAGGTGCCCTCTTTCCCCTTGTTATTTGCTTTGTAATTAGAGCCACTCGCAAAGAAAATAAGGGACTCAAAAATTAAATGAAATAATTGATATGGTAATCGAGAAAAGCCGGATTTATTTACAGATGTTATTATTTTGTACTTGATAAATCCAGAAAAGGACATCTAAGTATTGTGGAACATTTTGATACAATTTCATATATTTTCGGGACGTCAAATTAAAGAAGATAAAAAAAGAAGTTATGTCTTACCATAACGTTCCATCTGTGTTGTTGATTTTCATCCATTCATCACTGATTGGTTCGGTTTCAAGCCCTCAGAATCGAGTCAGTCTTATACCACAGCCTGCGCCAGCAAAAAACTCTTGAGCTAAGATTTTACCCATATTCCCCTTCTCCGTTACCTCAGATCGAGTTTGCCCAAGCAAGTAAAGCAGAGGCTGTCTCTGTGCAAAAACCTTAGTCCAGGAAATGGACCCAAAGTTCCCCCAGGAACCTATAGGAGGGTGGGATGTGATGAATGGATGAAGATCAACAACACAGGTGGAACGTTATGGTAAGACATAACTTCTTTATCTGATGTTATTAATCTTCATTCCATTCATCGATCTGGTACTGACAGATATGAGGAAGTGTTGCACCCTGCCTTGTGGTCAGATCAGATCACAGAGCAGTAACCATTGAAACAAATATAAAGGCTGAACTCCCAGCAAACCCCAGAACCTTTAAGAACTTTTCCAAGTGAAAGCATAGCTAAATTCCAAGCCCCCGAAATTCAGAGAACACGCTTGCCTACTTGTATGCAAAGCCATGGGAATAGTTATTGTGGACCCGATAAACAAAGGCATAGAAAATCTTCAAACACTGGACCCATCTCAGTTCAGTCTTGCCAAGGACAGGTCATGCCTACTAAAATGGGTGGGTTGCTTCTAGAAGGTCACTAGAGCCATGTTTTAGGGCAAAACAGTATATACTGCATACCTTTACTTGGCAAAGGCATTTGAAACAATACCACACTCTGGTATTATAGACAAACTCACAAATTTAGACATAAATCCTTGTGTCTCTCAATAGATAGCAATATGGTTCACAGATAGGAAGGATACATTGAAGTTAGAGTGGGGGAACATACCTCCACCAAGCAGCTTGTTACTAGTGGTGTCCCACAGAGCTCAGTACTAGGACTTCTTCTGTTTGGAATATACTTCTCTGATGTCAGGGAAAATGTAGAGGGCCTTTGGCTGACCAAATTTGCTGATGACTGCAAGCTGAGTGCAATTACTGAATCCCCCAAAGATGTACATATCCTCCATGAAGGTCTGACCCAGTCAAATAACTGGTGCCAGAACAGTGGCCTAAAACTCAATGCAAAAAATGCATAATTATACCCTTTGGGAAGACAATTACCCCTGCAAATTACAACATTGATAACACTCCACTAAGAGTAGACCCAGTGGTAATTGACTTGGGAACTCCAGTTTTCAATGACCCAAACTTTGATCACCAGGTGTCCATGAGAGTGAGAAAATCTTTCTGTGTGGCTCAACCTGTAAATAATGGCATGACATCCAGATCTAATAGATCAAATTGCACTATATTCAGCCCTCATTAGACCATGAAAGATGTACAATGCACCCTTCAGCATCTTCCTGACCAGACGTTTGCAACAAATGGAACAAAGAGGTTCCTCACTAAAATAATACTGGGTCCAAATAATATGTCCAATGCGGACTACCTCAAAGCCCTGTCCCCTGTACTAGTGTCCTACAAACTACTGAGGAGCAGTATGTGCCTAACCTACAAGGCATTCTCCAATCCAGCCTTAATGGATCTGCTGCTCATTCGTAAGACAAAGAGCACTAAACCTTGTCTGTGACATGCTAAGAACCAAACAATAACAAAAAATGGAAAAACACAGGTAGTATTTTCTTCCGTGAATCAAAGTTTAATAAATAAAATAGTGTTAAGCACTTTCATCCCGAATGGGACTTCCTCAGAACTACCATTTTGTGAATTCAGTCAGTTAATATACAATTCAAATGTTACATGACTCTACTAAAATGTGGTTAATTAATGATGGTACATTAATTTAAAATCGTAACATTCACTATAAACCCAATAAATATTAAATGCTACTACTAAACAGATAATAGAACATCTGAAAACATACCATACAAATTCATACCATACAAATCATATTTTAAATATTCAACATACAAACTGTAAGTTTAAGTAAAGGGAGCAGTGGAACAAGCCTTGTTCAAACCAGAGGTCACTGTGGCATCCAGTTTTATTTGCCAGACTAATTCTTTAAGACGTAAATGCTCATCAATAATATAACCTCTTGAATCTTTTTTAACTTGTTCAACCACCACAAATTTAAATTTGTGATTTGGGTGGTCATGCACATGTCTGTACAGCGCATTGTTTTTTCTTGCCTTTTTCATTTTGAGCTCTTGCTCATAATACTATTGTTAACACCCCCCCCCCCCCCACATGACCCAAGTTCTTCTCTAATCTTTGGTTAAAACACTTGTTTTTTCTATAAACTTTTTTGGGCTTATCCCCTAATAATCTCCTCAACTGGTCATCTACTGATAAACCAGTTCTCAAAAATACAGTTAACAATATTATACAAATCCACCAAATAAGTTAAAAATTTCAATCAATGATTGATGTTCCATTCTAACCAGAGAGTATTTACTAAGATTTTTCCTCTGACCGTATAATTTGAATTGTATAACAAAGGGTTATAACCCCATTCAGCCTTTTACTCACAACTTCATTTTTAATTCCTACCGGGAAGTCTAAGGGATACCCCTGCTTTAAAAACATGTCCATCTGCTTATCACACTCCACCATGAAAACATCCTCAACCATACGAGCCAGTCATACTAATTGCCCTTTCACCACAGATTTTTTTTTCTGAAATTTCAGATGGCAGCTCTAATAGTGGAGATAGCTGTTGGAAAAGTAGACTTCCTATGAATGCTGGAAATAAAACACCCCTTTTCGTAGTCTTTATTAAAAAAAAAACTCTTTGGTATGTACCTAACCAGGCATATCCAACAACTGGAATGTCCTCAGAGGTTCCTCACTAAAAGGATACAGGACGTAAGTAAAATGTCCTGTGCAGACCGCCTCAAGGCACTAGTCCTGTATTCTGTCTCCTACAGGCTTTTGAGGGAAGATCTCAGACTCCACTCTGATGGATCTCCTGCATATCCACAAAACTAACAGTACCAGAATTACCCGTTCTAAAGACTTAAACCTTGCCTGTGATAAAAATTGGATCTGCTGGAGAGATAGGTATGTATCCCACAGACTACCTTGTCTATGGAACAGGCTCTCCATCCATGTGAAGCAGAGTTCCTCCCTAACCCAATTCAAGTGCAACTTGGACAATTGGATGAGAAACTGGAAATTCATCCCTGGTTTGGCACCTATGTCTCTAATGGACACAGGTAACCTGTAAATGGTTCATCTCCCAGGCTCATGCTTAAACTTATCAGAACTTGTCAGAGATTTGGGATGCATGGCTAGGCTTAAAAAAGGCCCTTGTGGTCGTTAGCGTAGTAAACACCTATGAACACTTCTAAAAATACTATGGCATCAACATTATAAGAAAAAGTTAAAAAGGATGTAGAAGCATTAATATACTGAAATTAATTTCTCTTCAGTATCAGTCCACACAGTGAAAATATCATTCAAAAAGCAGGTGTAGAAAGTCCAACAGTCTTGAAAAGCAGTATTGAAAAGAAATGTATGGCATCCAGTGTTAGTTTGGTATCAGTTGTCTGTGACATAAACAAAACATGTATGAGAGATAGGTATGTGTCTCAGAGATCACCCCTTCTCTGGAAAAGACTCGCCATTCATGTGAAGCAGAGCTTTTCCCTCAACTGCAGTTTGGACCAGTGGATGGGAAATCACAAATTCACCCCTGGCTTACCACCTGTAGCCGTTACAGACAGTGACAGTTTGCAGATGCCCTAAGTCACGGGAGTGTACCAAAGCTGTTCTAGCACTTGCTCGTTGATAATTGGGAAAATTTGGGCATGAATGGCTAGGCTGAAAGGCTCTAGGGCCGTGATCCTATGATCCTACAATTTCTCCTGTTGGTGAAAATGTAGCTGACCTGTGTATAACACTAAGCAGACTTAAATTATTTTCACTGCTTGCGTCTTATTGTCAAGAAATTCAAGTTTCTTAATTTTTGTATTGTCTTCTGTTTAGTCTTTTCCCACGTAGATGTTTTTAAATTCACATAGCCAAATGCTTCACTTTATCATGTTTCCATAAGTACTGATTTTGCCGAACCAATTTGTGTTGATGCATAGTTTATTGCTATAGCATTTGCTTATCTTCATTTATTTTGTGTAACAAAAAATCTTTAAACTATCTCAAAACGATGCATAATGCTGATGAAGTTACATTGGCTTTATTTTGGAACAAAAGATGTAATTAATCTGGTGTTCTTAAGGCTTTACCTTTACCCTGGATGGTGATTTTTTTACATTTGGTGCTTTTCTGAATTTATCAAGAACAAAATAATATGCAAATAAGGCTAAGTTTTCTGGGTTAACACACCAGTTATAGCCTTGAATTTGTGAATCTCTTATTTTATTGCTAATAGCTGTAAATGTAAAGGAAATGACAGAGGGGAACAATATGCTTCTGCCCAGTTATTCTGTTCAAACACAGCTTGCTAAAGAAAAGCCCTCCCACCTTAATTCTTGCCTCTGATGAAGATCTTTCATACATCATCTTTATTAACCCTATTATTCTCTTAGTATCCGGGATTGCAAGTGCTTCATTGACTTACTCATAAATTCCATATGACTCTGATTGCTTTCTGTGCATCAAGCCTTACCAATAATAGTGTTTTCTTATGCTGTGTATTGTCATGGTTCTATTAATGTTATCAAATGTCTACCTCCACATAAAATCATATTGATCCATATTTATATGAATGTAAACGTAAACAATTTATATTCATGATTTAAAACAAAATTGGTGTATATGAAGCTGCATCTGAAGTGTCTTTACCCTCTTATGGTAATACAGCCAGAACTGCTGCCCCCCCCCCTTTTTTAAATATTGTTTAACAAAGATTTCCATATCTGTTGACTGTTTTCCTCCTAACTCACAAATTTCCACAGGATTTCTCTGTTGATTGATTATGCATCACATTTTATTTCATCTCTTCCTGTCCCAGTTTCTAATTATTATTATTTTTTTAAGGAAAAAACATCTTTATTAAATTATCACATATGACACGGGCAATCATACATTTATATAAATGAAAGCTAACCATAATGACATAATTTTAGTTGCAAAGATTATACATCACAAACCATATTGGCATAATTGTAGTTGCAAAAACTATACATGATTTATAATCTATGCAGTCATTGTCAGCTGGACATTACATAGCTCCTTCATATTCTGCCTTGTTTTAAATCTTGTTCCAACTCTGCATGTATTGTTCCCACAATTCCAATTTTTCCTATGTAATTTGCTCCTACACTTTTCTAAAGGTCCCAATTCCGTTTGTTTTATCTCTGTTACTATCATTACTTCTAGGAAAGTTGGTTTAGACATTGAATGTGAAGTTGTTCTATCTCACCGTTCATTCTTACAGATGGGTTTGGATCTGATCCTCAGCTCCGAGTCAGCCTACTACAAAGCTCGAGGTCTTCAGATAGCTCAAGGGCAAGTCCCTATCCCATGATGCACCTAGAGTTACCTCAGATCTAGTTTGCCGCTGCAGTAGATCAGAGGTTCTTGCTAGCTCGGGCCAGTAAAACCTTTCTTTATTCAAATTATCTAATATTTTTCATAAATAATTTCTGCTTTGTATTTTAGATATTTAGATAAGCGCTTATAGCTTTGTGTAGTTCCCTTCCCTTGGTATGCACCTTTACTTTATCTTGTATTTAGCTCTCTTGGCCTCGTTTATTTAGGCCTAGTTTAGTCTTTATTAGGGCTTAGATTAGTTGTGTGCTGATAGCTTAGATTTAGTCTTAGAGTTAAAAAAGTGACCTTTCTGTCACAACTTTACTTTCTCTTAGAGTTTAGATAAAGTGTGTGCATTAGTAGTTATATAATTGTTTATATTTACTCCTTCTACAATTTAGGCAAATAGTTTTGTGTGTGATTAGTATTTAGCCTGTAGTTTTAAAAAGGCTTGTTGTTTTTGTTTAATTGTTGTTGGGTGTGTCTATTTTTTTACAGCACCCTATTGGCATTGTGTATTTGGAATGGCTGATGATAAAGATAAACACCCTAAGTCAGGGTTTAAACTATGCCCTAAGTGTGGGGGTTGGAAAATGTCTGTCACCGACAGTCATGTTAACTGTGTTTATTGTTTGGGAGTATTGCATCCCCAAGAAAGCTGCTCCATATGTCATTCTTTCTCTTCTAGGGTGCTCCAGGAGAGAAAGAGAAAATTGATCTACAGAGGTTTACGTAAACCTTCATTCCAAGAAGCTTTGGGCGACAAAGTTGGATCCAGTAAGTCCTCAAAGTCTTCCAAGACTTCTGAGAATAAGAAATCTAAAAAGCCTTCGATGCCAGTTCCGCAGACATCGGAGTCAACCATCTTGTCCGTTCGGAGCCGGTCCCCAGTTTTGGAACCGGTATCCGAAGTGCCTAAGTCTCCACTCCTACAGTTGGTACCACCTTCTATCCACTCATCTCGGTCTTCGGTTAGCCTTTCCGATTTGGATGTGTATCGTGTGGTGCATAAGCTTTTACAGGCACCAGCTTTTGCTAAATTCTTATTGGCTCCAACCCAAGCGGCTTTGGAACAGAAGACCCTCTTACCAACTACTGCTCTTCCTCCTCTGAGCCATACCGGTCCTTCGGAGCAGGAGGAGTCAGACTTGTTGATTGTGGAGCCTTCGGAGCCGACGCCTGCTCCAGTGTCTTCAGTTCGGTTTACTCTCACTTCCTCGGCACTGATCGAGGAATCTAGGAGCCGACACTCTCTGGTCGGGTCCGGGGAGGATAGTCGGACCGACTTGTCTGTTCCAACTCTGCCTCTTGGAGCTCGGCTCAGATGAGCTTGACTCCTACCACAGGCTCCGGAGCCCACTGTCCCGGTGCCGAGGGGTATTGATGGTTTCCACGGATCCATTGTTCCCTTCACATCGGAGCAGGGGTGCCTTCGAAGCCATGAGGAGAGCCATGTCTCCTAAGACATCTTCGACTTCAGGTCTGGCTACCTCCTCTACTAAAGTACCTGTGTCTGCTTCTGTTTCACAGATCCTTGCCAAGCGTAGAGACCCAGAGCCTCAGGAAGCCCAATTAGGTGGCCCCTGCTCATCCAAGTTCTCACCAGAAGCCCCCCACTGATGAGGTTCCCAGGAAGAGAATCTGTAAGAAGCATCTAGACTCCCCACAGGAGTCCCTGACATCTGATAGACTTGGATGAATCAGAAGGGTCCCCACTGTCCCCTTGTGAGGGTATCTTATTTGCTGTGATATTAGAAATCCTTAGGCAGAGGGGTGACTGGCAGTCCACCAACCCTACTGAAGATGAGTCTGTTCTCCTGAAGGCTTTCAGGTCTCAGCCCTCCACCTCTTGGGTGTCTCCACCCTTCGATGAGCTTATGCAGCTGGTCTAACGAAGGGCGTGGGAATCTCTGGACACCATGGAGCCTGTCCCCAAGAGGCCTAATACATTTATCTCTGCTCCCCAGGACAAATCTTTTCTGACCAAGGGTGTGCCAATTGATGCCATGGTGGTTGCGGCAGCCGCCAAAAAGGAAATTTCAGAAACTTCCTCTTCTATCCATCCTCCTAACAGAGATTCTAGGATCATGGATAGATATGGGAAGTGCACTTACAATTCAGCAACCTTTGCACTCCATTCACTCAACTATCTAACCCATTTTACTAGACTGCAAAGAGATCTCCTTAAAGAGCTGGGAGATGCTCTTCAGGGTACAGTAGCTGCAGAAGCTTCAGATAAAGTTGCCTCCTAGCTTGCTACCCTCAACTCCATAGTTAACTCATCCATGCACCTCATTTTGTTTGCAGCTGATGGAATGAGCAGGGCAGCGGGTACAGGAATTGCTCTTAGGGCACACTCCTGGATGTGCTTGTGTTCCTTCATGAAGCCCTTCAAGTCATCCTTTGTAAATACCCCTTTTGATGGCTTGTCCCTTTTCGGCTCCAAATTTAAGGAAACTTTGACCAGGTGTGAGCAGGAAGGAAAGACTCTCTGCCGTCTGAGTCCATTTTTTCACCCCTACCAAACCCTACCCCAAGGGTCAAAGGGGAAGGAAGATGTGGTTCCGAAAAGCCCACGGAGTCTTTCAAGACACAAGTGGTGAACCCCCCCCCCTCCAGGGGCAGAGGAGGGGGCAATAATGGAAGATGCTGCCCTCGCAGCAGAGGGGGGTCCTCAAAACCATGGTGACAGAGATCACTTCTTTGGGAAGCCCTACCAGCGCTCCTGAAAGGAGGCCTGACTGTCGTACTCTGGAGGCAGCCGGGGTCACTTATCTTTGTATCCAGACGCCTGACTCAGTTACAAATGACAACTGGTTACAAAGTATCATTTCCAGAGGATATTTCATTCCTTTTACCACACCCCCTCCACTGACAAGAAAAATCCCGGACGTTCCACCCAGTTACAGGGAACAGGCAACAATACAGGCCCAATTGTTGCTAACAAAAAGAGTCCTCCAACCAGTCCCAGAAGACTAGATAGGATCCAGAACTTACTGAAGATTCTTTTTAGTTCCAAAAAAGACAGGGGACTGGAGACCTGTATTGGACCTCAGCAGACTAAACAGATCTGTCAAGAAAGAGAAGTTTCAGATGGTCAAGCTTTACTCGATACTTCCCTTTTTAGGGAAAGACAATTGGATGAGCTCGACAGAACTCCAGGATGCATACTACCACATAAAAATGGCCAGACAGTCCAGGGATCATCTGCGCTTCCAGCTGGGAGCCAGTCATTACCAGTTTCGAGCCCTGCCCTTTGGTCTCACTACAGCCCCCAGAGTGTTTACCAAATGCATGGCAGTGGTCACTGCTCACCTGAGACGTTTAGGATTCCAGGTGATTCTGTACCTAGAGAATTGGCTCCTCACCACCACCACCAGGCATCAATTCATTCAAGCCAAGGAGACCACTCTTTGACTCTGCAATCAACTGGGCATTACGATAAACTCAGGAAAATCTGCCTTGTCGGCATCGCAACATACAGTTTTTATTGGAGCAGAACTGGACACCACCACCACCACGCTGAGACTTCCAATAGAAAGAGTCTTACTACTCCGTCAGCAGTTCCACAATCTGATATCCAAAAACAAGCCTCAAGCATCAGAACTACTAAAATCGTTAGGCATGATGACAGCTGCCGTTTTGGCCATACCGCTGGGTCACATGCACATGCGGATTCTGCAATGGCTGTTGTTCACTCAATGGTCTTACCAAGCGCTCCCAATGTCTCACTTTATAATGATCACGAACTCATGCAAAAAGGATCTTCAGTGATGGTTGACCTCTCCATGTCACGATAGGTTGCCCCTTTGTTCTACCCCCACCAATGGCCACAGTGACCACGGATGCTTCCCTGATAGGGTGGGGGTATTTTCAGGGAGGAACAGTCCAAGGCACATGGACCGATCAAGAGACACATGTGCATATCAATGTCCTAGAGATGAAAGCAGTACTTTTAGCGTTGCAGTACTTTCAGGACACTCTTCCTGTGGGTACATTTGCGATTCAGACAGACAACATGTCAGTGGTCTGGTACTTGAACAAACAAGGAGGAACCAGGTCCTACCCCCTTTGTCGCAAGGCCCTAAGAGTATGGCAGTGGGCTATATCCACCCAGGGCTTTCTGTTAGCAATGCACATCCCAGGGAAATCCAACATGATACCAGACAAGCTGAGCAGAGCAATTTTGTTGCCTCACAAATGGTCCCTCAAGAAAGAAATAGTGGACAGGATATTCCGCAGGTGGGGCCAGCCTTGCTGCGACCTTTTTGCCAGCCACATGAACACGAAATGCAGAAGGTACTTTGCCTTGATTCCCCCTCCAGGAGAAGCTCCAAGTTACGCACTCGTACAAGATTGGCCCCCAGGTCTCCTCTATGCATTCCCACCAATCTCGTTGATACCCAAGGTACTACAGAAAGCAAAAGCCCTGGGAAGGACCATCATTCTAATAACCCCTCATTGGCCTCATCAGATTTGTTTCCCCTTCCTTCGACTTCATCTTTTGGAGGACCCTTGGATTCTGGACCCAGTTCCAGATCTTCTGACGCACTCATCGGGGGAACTTCATCCCTCTCTTCAGTCCCTGAAACTGACAGCTTGGCTGCTCCAATTCCCATCATAGCCAGGTTTCATAACCTTTCAAATGAGATGAAACAAATTCTCATAACCTCTCATAAATCCTTTACAAGGAAAGCTATACCTTAGCAAATGGAAAAAAAATTTCCATATGGGCCTCTCAAAACAACCATGATCCCTACCTAGCCCCTATGGCCTCTGTACTACAGTTCTTGACCATGATCTTCAACAAAGGAGCTGCAGCAGCAACAGTTCATGTTCAACTTGCTGCCATTTCTAATTTTCACCTTGGGTTGAACATTATGTCACACAAACTGTAAAAAGCCTTTCTCAAAGGGACCTTTCATCTCAGACCACTGTACCCCGTGGAATCTAAATTTTATGCTTACTCGCATTATTCTCCCTCCATTTGAACCAGCTTCCTCATGTGACCTCAAATTTTTGTCATGGAAGGCCATCTTTAGAGGTATTAGGTTTGAGATTACTCAATTTGAAAGTTAAGGTTCCTTAGTAGCTATCACTTCTGCCTGCAGAGTGTCAGAGCTTCAAGCCTTGTCCATTAAGCCTCCTTATTTGATTTTCCATGCTGACAGTCTCACTTCGAACTAACCCCTCTTTTTTGCCTAAAGTTTGCACTGAAGCTAATCTTAATCAAATTATTGATTTGCCAGTTTTCTTCCCCAATGACTCCAACAATTTAGAATATATACTGCATAAACTTGATGTTCATAGACAGCTCAGATTTTACTTGGATAGAACAAAAGATTTTAGGAAATCTGAACAGCTTTTCATCTCCTTTTCAGACTCCAGGAAAGGTATGCCAGTGGCTAAAACAACTCTGTCCAAGTGGTTATCTGATTGTATCACATTTGCTTATTCAGCTGCTAATATGCCCTTACAACATAAAATTAAGGCTCACTCCACCAGAGCAGTGTCTACATCCTTTGCCTTTTCTTCCAGACTTCCTATAGATAACATTTGTGCAGCAGCCACTTGGTCAAGACCTCATACTTTTATCACTCATTACAAAGTTGACAGGGCCTCCTTCGGGTCTACTGTCCTGAAAAACATACTCCCGTGAGCCACCCGAGATAGATGGTGCTTGGGATGCTACCCATGTGTAAGAATGAATGGTGAGATAGAACAAGTTCACATAAAGAAGTTATGTACTTACCATAACGTTCCATGTGAGTTGTTCATCTCACCTTCATTCATACTTCCCACCCTCCTACCCCCTCCTTCCTGGGTTTTTTGAGCCGAGATGCTGGATTCTTCCTGGTTGCTCAACCTTTCTATAGCTTTCTCTTATGGAGTGATAGAGTGACATATGTTATTATACGCAACAAACAAGATCTGAGGTAACTCTAGGTGCATCATGGGATAGGGACTTGGCCTCGAGCTATCTGAAGACCTCAAGCTTTGTAGTAGGCTGACTCAGAGCCGAGTATTGGCTCCGAACCCATCTGTAAGAATGAAGGTGCGATAAACAACTCAAATGGAACATTATGGTAAGTACATAACTTCTTTTTTCCATTTTCTAGTAATTTCTTTTTTGGCAGCCACCATAATTAGACTCAGCAAGGCCTTACAATGTTTAGGTAATTCTGATTCTGTATCATAGCTCAAAAAAAAATAATTTCCTTAGTTACACCAATTTACTCAGCCAGTATCTCTAACCGAGCAGTCTGTAGGGAATATTTAAAGACCGTCAACTCTTTACACTCCCAGAAAATGTGTTCCTAGTTACCTCTTTGTTCCCCATCACAGCTCCATTTGCTGTCTGCCTGACGAAGAATCCTTTGGAGTCTACTCGGGGTATAAAAATATCTATGCAATCACTTCCAAGCAAATATCCTAAATCTTCTAGACTTTGTTGCATATTTGAGAGACATACATATATCCCCCATTGTTTCTTTGTGAATTGTTTATCCAATCTCTCTTCCCAGTCCTTTCTAACCTCCTCTGATTTGATTCTTATGGTTATCATGCTACATTTTGTATGTTCTAATTCCTTTTTTAACAGCAACTTCTGTTCTAGATTCAACTACAAACTCTACCAGTGCTGGTCTTTCACTTAGTATCCTCCTGTTTCTTTCTCTTGCTTGTACTCTGATATCAATCCTTAATTGGGAAGACACTCTCTTGTCCTTCAGTCCAAATAAATTTGTGACCTCTTCCCAATCTATTACTTTTCCCTCTCTAATTATGTGCTCCCAATACCTTGGTTCTTTTATGAGATTTCTCAAAAAAATTCCATCACACTGTGACTATTGTCTGTTTCCTTAATTGCAGCCATTCCTATTGGCAGAATCTCCTTTCTCCATTCCCATGTTGGCTTAGTTCTTAGAATACTTTCTGTTACTTTATGAATATAATATTCAGTATTGGTTATTGTTCTCCATAAGAGTCTGCATCCAAAATCCTAGTGTCTGCTTGTTTATTGAGCTTCACCCCTGTTTCCTCATCGTCCTTTTCCACTTTAAATTGTAGGTGTCTGCTTGTGCTCTGTGTAGGAACCTTAACTGTGTAGCTCTGAAATACCCCTTCAAATTGAGTAATCTCAAACAGCCTTGTTCTGTTGGAAGAATCGGCTTATCCCACTTGACTCTTGCCATCTTCTCCTCCCAGATAAAATCCTTCAGCTCTTTATTAATTGCTATCCACAACTTCACCTCTGGTTGATAAAAATATGCCTGACCTATGTATAAAACTAAGGAGACTAAAAACATTTTAACTGCTTATATTTTGTTATCCATATCCATATAACAGAGCTTCCAGTTCCTCAGTTTTTGTATTATCTTTTGTTTAATCTCTTCCCACATATCCTTAGCTGCCACACTAGAATCCCTTTTAGTCCACACTCATAATTTTATTATGTCCCCATAAGTGTGGGTATTGCTGAACCAGTTTGTGTGTGGGTACATAATTTACAGCTATTATCTTAGTTATTAATTCCTGAGCCTCATCTTCCTCTATATTTCTATATCCTTGATTTAAAGACGTCTTCCATAAATATATCCATATTTGCCTTTTTTCTTAGTTTCCCTGTTCCTCTGCTTTATATAAATTGTTACAAGTTTTCTGAACTATCTCTAATACCTCTATAGGATCTCTGGTTGTTTACTTACCATAGGTTGCCTAAGTTTGGCTACAACTCTTTCTGCTTTCTGTAGCCTAAATGAATGTGCTAAAAGTTTTTTAGCCCTAAGGTTGTTATAAAAATATTTGTATAACAGCAACCATGCTAAACATGTATATTTTTCAAATATATTCTAATTTGTCATGTAGTACTCTGCAGTTGCTTATTATGTTCTCTGAGATTTCACTTCTTTTGCAGTCCTTTAACCTTTGTCAGCTCCGCTAAATAATTTATATTCTTTCCCGTATCTCTTTCTGTATTTCTACCTAGCTTTTAAATCCATTTTCATGTTTTCCATTCGCTAGCTATTTCTTCTGAAGAAATTTATGTGATTTATAATAACTCTCAAATCTTGACCACTACCCATTTCTTAAATTCTTCTCTTTTTAACAAGCAAGTAGGAAGATGCTAGAGTCTTTATTTTGCTTAATTACAATGCATCTTTATCTTCATTTTTATTGGAGCCTGATCTGATATAATTATGTGATTGCTCTTGGAGTATTCAGTTAAATACACATGCTCATGTGGAATATAATTTATGTCCTGTCTAGCTCAGTTATGTCTTGAGAAGTACTACGTAAATTCGAACTTAAGTTCCTGCTCCATACCAGACGTTCGCACACATTTCCTTATAAATTTACCTTCTGATCTTATATTTCCCCTTCTAGACCCTCTGATGTATCCTCACAGTTGCAAATCATGTTCCAGGCCCCATGCGTGAGGAATATTCCTTGCTGAAATTCATTATTTCTCATAAAATTCTCCTAAGATCATAACAGTAGTTTTAGATGGAATGTAAGTACATGCCAGCATAATTTTTCTCCCTTGCCAGTAACACTTGCTACAAGAAATCTACCATTACTGTTTTTTTCTCACTGTCTTCTGTTACTTTTAAGGCCTCTCTCCCAATCAGTGTTATTACTCCCCTTTCCTTTGTCCAAGATGTTGTGCTAAGTCTGTCCTGAAATTTTTTATCAAGCTTATGTGCTCATTTTTATCCAAGTATATCTCCTGTTACTTTGCTATGTGAACCCCACTTCACTTAGTAAAATTCCATACATTGTAATTTTTTTGTCTATAGCTGTTGGGTCATTTATGTCCCATGTTAATATTGCCAAAGCAGTCATTATGATAAAAAGTGCTTGCTACCTTATATTCTACAAGGCAGAATTTCTGATGTTATGTTTCTATCTTGCAGCTTACATGCACAAACTAATAATTTTCAGGCTAATCGTTATGTATTTACTTCTCATTTCTGTTTAAACTCTCAGCTTTTAGTTGGTGAAGAGGTTTTAGGCCGTGAGCTGTAGTTCCTGTGGTATACAGTTTGATTCCCTTAGCTCTCATTTACTACTGTACAACACTGAGCAAGTTAATTAATCAGGCAGTGCTTGGGGGCAACTTGGAATTTTGGGCTAGACTTAGTAGTAGTCTCTTAGACCACAGGCCTGGTAGCTACCTATGAACTTATTTTCCCAGACGTTTTGCTTCAGTAAAAAGAAACTCAAGAAACAAAAACCTTTTTTAGCTTGCAGAAAACGCACAAAAAGAAGGAAAAAGCAAAAAAAAAAAAATAAAAAACACACTTTATCTTGCCCCAAACATACAAAACTGCATACACATTCCAAAAAAAGGTCTACCCCTCCACTTAGGAACAGTTGACTCAAATTAAGTACTGTATCTGCAGTTGTTACCTAATCTGAAGTTGTTTAGCCATGCTATTGCACATGTTAGAGCCTGCGTTCCCAATGACACTGATTACTATCTGTTCTTATTTTATTACTTCCCCCTTCCAGATGCACAAAACATCTTGCTTTCAGTAAATATTAATTTTCAGCCTTAAAAAGTATACTGGCTAACCATCAATAAGTAAACTAAATTGTAGATCGTTATATTTAGTGCATTAAAGTACCAAGGCTACCGGTGATACAACCACTTGTGTAACTATTCACATCTGACCGTTTCAAACCCTGTTCTTATTTGACTTCTTGTTTTCATTGAACTGCTGCCAATATACCTTTAAAAATTAATTGCAATACCTCACTGATTTCACTCAGAACACACTGTTCATACTTCTCAAAATTCATTTTCTGCAGCAGCATACTGCTAATTTTCAGCTAATGGAAGGCTTCCAGGTAGTTACTTTGCAAATGCAAGAAGGAACCATACTTGGTTCTTATTCTTAAGTATTTTTGCTTTTAAAAATGTTGTATATAGCTTAAACTAAGAACATTAATGTAGACAAAACCAAAGTATTACTGGTGTGTGCTTGTCGGCCAACAAAAATATGTACGTACGTATCTGGACTAACTTTTGTTTTCCCTTCAACCAGGATCTCATCCACAATTTCCTGACAATTTACTTTTCTGCTGTTTAAATGAGTATATCTGTGTTTGGAACTTTTATGTTCATCACCTACAGGACTAATTCAGCCAGGACTTAGTCCATCATCTAAAGCTTTCTTAAGCTACTCGACTCCTCTTCTGTAGCCACAATTTTGTGCAACTAAGGACACTTCTTCAGCTCTTTTTGACCTCATGTACCACCACACAGAAATGTCTGTAAATGGTCCCAGAATATTGTTCGTATTTTTAGATTTTTTATGAAATTCTTTTATGTATCAGCTTTGCTGCTGTTTTGTGACTGTGTATACTCTTTGTCATTCTGCCATTACCAACTTTGTATAGGACTGTCCCTGATTCTGTGTCACTTTGCCTTTACTACCTTATGTGTAGGACTGTCACTGTTCTGTGTTACTTTGTCATTACCATTTTTGAATATGACTATAATTGAATGAGTTGTATGCCTTGTGCCTGGTAAAAATGGTCATTGGACCAGCTTACATGCTAAATAAATTATATGATGTATTTTTAGTAAGTTCTCTTTGCATTCTTGAGTAAATTCAGTCTGTCTTCCAAGTCACCTCCGACCACTGAACAGTCTTTCTCAAGGTCAGTATTTTTTTCTTTATTTGTTTTTAATTTGCCACCCCCCCCCCCCCAGAAATTCACCATTTTACCCTTGTTAGGTTATCCCTGTGCAGTTGCTGTTAATTTTGTTGCCCATGTAGTTACACTGGTCAAAACAGCACCTTTTAGCCATAAGTTCTTGAGACCTCAGTTATATCTGTATGTATGTTCTCTTCAAAATGTTAATATTTAGATCTTATATCTCATCTATTTTTAGGTTAATTTTAGTGAAGCAAATATGCTTTTCACAATGTTGAAGTGAATTTCATTGAGTCTGTCTGTTCCACCAGCCCTTATGTAGCTATGTAGAACAAAAACACCAAAAGTCAGGAGAAAACCAGGTCTTTTAGCGTAAAATGATTTAATTCACTATTTGTCAAAAGCGACTTCATCAGAAATACAATTCGCTGCTACAGAAACACACTTAAAATACTGTCAGCAAGTGAACAATTAATTGTATAACAAGCTGTTCAACTCATAAAAAATACATCTAAATAAAAACTTTATTTTTTAATATTAACTTTTCTGTTTTTTTAACAAAACATTTTATATTGACTGTGTCATTCAGTCCGGGATGTATGTAAGAATTGCTTCACCAGAGCATCCCACTGAGGAAGTCCCTAGAAAGAGAAGGTGCAACAGTAAGGACTTGAAATCTCCACAAGAGTCAATCACTCAGGATACTGATTTCGATGAGGGAGAAGGGTCCCTACAATCACCTCTGGGAAACGTCTCATTTGGAGACCTCATTGAGATCCTGAAGCAAGACAGGTGGTTGGACGTCCAGCAACCCTTCACCTGAGGAATCAGTATTTTTGGAGACTTTTAGAGCTGGCCCATTTACCTCTTGGGTTACTCCATCCGCCAACGAGCTCATTGATTTGGTCTCACAGCAGGTGTAGAAGGAGCCTGACACAGTTGAGGCAGTCCATAAGAGGCTAATTCAGATTCTGGACCCATCGGAAAAGGGTGCCCAGGGATGCCATGCCTCTGTTTATCCTCCTAAAATGGAGTCTAAGGCGATGGACAGGTTTGGGAAGTGTGTCTATGCATCAGTGAACTTTGCTCTTAGGTCACTGAACTATTGGCACATTTTACTAGATGATAAAGGAATTTGATCAAGGAACTGTCCCTTTCAGGAACCATTTCTGCAAGTCTCAATCCTGTGTGGCCTGTCAGGTGGCTACCCTCCAATCCATTTTAAATTCATCCATGAGGCTTATTTTGCATACAGCAGAAGGTGCCTCAGGAACAGCGGATTCAGGCATATCAATTAGGAGGCATGCCTGGATATGCATATGTGATTTTGCAGAGCCCTTCAGGTCCTTCTTCATTAGTGCTCCCTTTGACAGCAATTCATTATTTGTCCCAAAAAGGATTTTTGCTTCTAAATACCTTGGTTCAAGATTTAACTGTCCTGAAATTTCATCAGTTAGCAATCTGACTACCGGAATTCACAACAAACGCAAGGAAAAAGACAAAGACCAACTGTCGAGGTCCTAAACCGACAATGAAGCTTCTCCTAAGCCAGTCGCCGGTTCACTGGTACTCAGTGAGACACTTTAGCAGCCCCTGATGCCCGCTACTTTTGATTCGCAGGCCTCTACCGAGACCCATTCGGAGTCGGGTTTGCCGCACGATTCTGCAAGTATTGAACCCACGGATGTCTCATCCTTGGATGGGTCAGGAGCTGCTGAGCAGGCACCGGCTTCTGAGGGTGTTTTCTGGCCTCAACATTTGTATATTAAACCAATGCCATCATCAAAAACAAGGTCAAAACCTACTCCTCTGTCTAAAAAAACGACGCATGAGCCACGTGCTCAGGCCCCTATGCCTAAAAAACAAATGATAAAAATGGCTGAGGATTTAATTACCTTGATCAGGGGTTCCCAACCCCCCCCCCCCCTGCTAAGAGGCCTAGGCAAGGCACTGATTATGAATCTTCGGATCAGGTTTCCATTTCTTCTGATTCCTCTTTTGATCAGGAATTTTCCATCCCACCTTATGAGGACTCTGATGCAGAGGAATCCATCCCTTCTGCTTCTCCTCCTGAGGATTACTCTTTTGGAGAGACTTTGCATACTTTAAGGGAACATTTTCATTGGGAGAGTCAGGACTTCTCAGGGATTTTCTTCTTCTTCCTCACCATAGGCCTTTGGCTATACCTCCTGTATTAGACATTGTTGATGATGTTTTCTCAGAATCAAGCATGGCTCCTGATTCCCTGCTTCCGGTTCCTAGTAAGCCAGACAGATATTACAGGGTTTGTGACTCCCACAAATTTATTTTCAAAAATCCTGCTGCTGACCCTGAAACTATTTCTCAGGGTCCAAAGGGTGTTAAGGCTTCTACAGCCAAAAATCCTACCCCATGAGATAGAGACTCCAGGGTGCTGGATAGATGGGGTAAGAAGGTTTATACGTCTGCAACCTTGACAATCAGGGCTTTAAACTGACAGTTTCATATGCTTAAATATCAACAGCATGTTATGGGCTTCCTGAAACAGAAAATGATGTTGATTTCTGATTGTGTGGAAAATAGAGTTACAGGATTTATTCAGCAGAACAGGTTGGAAAGCATACTTTGCAATGTGGTTTTGATTCCTTGGAGGCCTCTTGTAGGGCCGCCATAACTGGATCTGTGATGAGAAGGCATGCTTGGCTCAAGGAGCAAAGTCTGCCTGATCATGTTAAAGCTAAATTGTTGGATGCTCCTTTACAGCAGGACAGTCTGTTTGGTAATGAGGCAAAAGAGGTTTTAAAAAAGATGGAAGACGAAGCTAAATCTATGCAAACTGTAAAAGATTTCTTGCAAGTGCAGCCACCCAGGTTCAGTAGACACTGGCCTGTTAAGAATTGGTCCTTTCCAGTGTCCAACAGAGCCACTTAGGCCAAACCCAGATGCTCCAAAGGCTCCAGGTTTCAGTTACATGGATCTTACAGGTCAAAACAATGGGGTGCCTCCACCTCCAAATCAGGAGGTAGCAAAGCACCACCCTACAGTAAACAGTCTCAATAACTTTCCTCTGCCATCTCCAAGCACTTATCTTTTGGCAGCCCCTTTGGGGGGGGGAACTAGCACTTCATGCTCAAAATTGGCATCTAATTACCCAGGACAATTGGGTCTTAAATATAGTATCCCAGGGGTACAGATTTCATTTCCACACATTGCCAATTCCAAACGGATGGCCATATCTTCCACCAAATCAGTGGACAGAGGCCCAGAAACAAGTCATGTCCCTCATGGATATGGGGGCTATTCAACCAGTGCCAGAAAAGGAAAAAGGACAAGGGTTTTATTCAAGACTTTTCCTGGTACCCAGAAAAGACAAATCATGGCGTCCAATTCTGGACTTACCCATTCTAAATAGTTTCCTGGACATTCCAAAATTAAATGCTGACTTTACAACTACTGCCTATGCTAGGCAAGAATGCCTGGTTGGTAACTCTAGACTTAAAAGAGGCATACCTGCATATCCCTATCAGGGAATCTTGCAGAAGATACCTCCGCTTCAAAGCAGGCTAGTTGCATTACCAGTTCTCTGCACTGCCCTTTGGCTTATCTACTGTGCCCAGGGTCTTTACAAAGTGCCTGGCACCAGTAATTGCATTTTGCAGACAAAGAAACATTCGAATTTAGCCATATCTGGACGATTGTCCTTGTCCTCTGCCTGAATGAGACACTCTTCTTCAGCATCTGGCGTTTGTAAAAAGGCTTCTAGCATGCCTAGGGTACACCATAAACGAAAAGAAATCACAACTGGTACCCTCTCAAATAATACATTTCTGGGCGCAAGCTTGAATACAACTGCCCAGATGGCTTACCTCATGCCAGACAAACAAATTCAATTAACATACTTCAAACAAGTGGCAACAAAAACCCAGTTATCTGCAAGACAAATTCTGCAGGCTTTGGGGTTCATGGCATCCTGCATTCTACTAATTCCATATGCAAGACTGCATATGAGGAAACTTCAATGGTACCTAAAAAGCTTATGGAGTCAGCATTGTCACGGCCTGGAAACAGTGATTCCTCTCATTCCCTGCCTGCAACAGGAGTTCCTTTGGTGGGCAGAGGCATGTCACCAAAACAAGGGACTGTCATTCATTCTACTCCCTGCCACCCAAACCCTAACTACAGATTCATCAGACTATGCTTGGGGGGGCCCATCTGGTAGGGAGATGCATTCAGAGCAAATGGAGCACAAGTCAAATGCATCTACATATCAACCAGAAAGAAATACTAGCTGTACAAAATGCTCTGACAGCCTTCAAGAACTTCCTTCATCCAGGACAACTACTGATAAAGATGGACAACACTACAGTTATGTGGTACATAAACAAGCAGGGGAGTACTCACTCCTACCCCCTTTGCAAAGTAGCCATGGCCTTGTGGAACACAGCCTTGACTTACCAAATACATATTCAAGCTCAATTCCTGACAGGAAAGCAAAATACTCTGGCAGACAACCTAAGCAGAAATCTTATGGACCCACACGAGTGGAAACTGGATCCACAAATCTTCAGCATGTTGACACAAAAATGGGGGAGCCCAGGCATAGATCTATTTGCCTCTCCCGAAAACTATCAGTTGGACAAATTCTGCACAAGAACTCATCACAAAAAAGCATGGAAAGTGGATGATGTGTCCTTCAGCTGGAAAAACCTATCAGTCTATGCCTTCCCCCCCTCTGCCTCTACTCTCCAAGGTCTTACTAAAGTCAGACGGGAAAATCCAAAAATGATTCTGATTGCTCCGGACTGGCCTCGCCAACACTGGTACCCGCTTCTAAGGAATATGTCACACCTTCCTCCATGGTACTTGCCTCAAACACCTCATCTATTGTCGCAGCAGAACTATCAAATTCTGCGCACTCATCTCCAAACTCTGAATCTTGCAGCATGGCTAATCAACTAATTTTACCAATCACATCTTTCAGTAAATCTGTGATGGATGTCATTTTGGAGGCTAGAAGGCCTAGTACTAGAAAATCTTATGCTGATAAATGGAAGAGATTCTGTGCTTGGAACCAAGCACAAGGAATAGACACAGCAAAACCCGATATTCAGATTTTGCAATACTTAACTGAGATGCTTCACAAGGGCCTATCTTTTTCTTCAATAAAAATCCATGCGTCTGCCATCTCGGCTCATTACAACACAGAGCCTCCTCTCTTTTCTCATCCCCTGCTAAAGCAGTACCTCAGAGGGGCTAAAAATATAAGGCCTCCCAGGAGAACACCGACTCCTGCATAGGACCTCAATTTTGTGTTGGAAAAACTCACCCTACCTCCTTTTGAACCAGCTGCCACAATATAAAATTTCTTTCTTGGAAGACAGCCTTTCTTCTGGCAGTCACTTCAGATAGAAGGGTTTCAGAACTACAGGCTCTCATGGCAGTGGAGCCTTTCATTATCTTTTACCCAGACAGGGTGGCCCTCAGGACCAATCCTTCTTTTATGTCTAAGGTGGTATCCAGTGTGGCTCTTAACCAGACCATTCACCTACCAACTTTTTTCCCAAATCCGCAGAACAAGTGGGAGTGAATTCTGCATTCATTGGATGTACACATGCAACTAAGATCCTACTTAAACAGGACAAAATCTCTAAGAAAGTCTGAGCAACTACTGGTGGCATTTGCTGCAGGAGCACAGGGGAAGGCTATATCAAAGCAGACTATTTCAAAATGGATAAGCCATTGTATTCGTTTCTGCTACTTGCACCATGGTAAACCTGTGCCCAAGGGGATCAGATCCCATTCCACCAGGGCTGCTTCTACTTCAGCAGCCTTTCTTAGAGGGGTTCCTACCAGAGACATTCTAGAAGCTGCTACTTGGAGCTCAGTTCATACGTTCACAAAGCATTACTATTTGCCTCTCTTTTCTAAATCCAGGGCAGGTTTTGCAACTGCAGTCCTGCAGGGCCTTATAGCTGCTCCTAATGCTGTTTAATTCCATCCTCCCATCCATAGCTTTGGGATTCTACCCAAATGTAATGACTGCACCAGTGAAACATGTAGAACATAGTACAGTTGTGTACACTTACCATTAATGTATATATTCGAGTGTATTCACTGTTGCAATCCGGGTTACCCACCCGCCAGCCCCCTTTCTTCTCTATTATTACACCTCTTCTTTCCTTCACTATGCTCAAAAGCCTTTGTGGTGTATTTGCTTTTAGTTGAAGGTAAATTTTTTTTGTACTAAAGTACGTGTGTGTGTGCGTGTGTGTGTGCGTGTGCGTGTGCGTATATATATATATAGATATATAGATATATATCTTTTTTATTTTTTGCTCCCCATTTGGGGGGCATCTGATGTCTGGGGCAAGAAAAATTGATTAAAATGGTGTTGGCTGCATGTTTTATACCCCTAACGACCTGACGTCATGGAAGAGGAGACAGCAACTGATGCAGGACCCAAGACTTTGTTATTCAGGCTGACTGAGGGCAACCTGCCAACAGATTACCCAAATGCAATGACTGCAACAGTGAATACACTCGAACATCTACATTTATGGTCAGTGTACACAACTGTACTTTCTGCTATTCCAGATAGATTCCAGAACTTACTCAAAATTCTTTAGTGTCAAAGAAAACAGGGGACTGGAGATCAATTTTGGATATCAGCATATTGAACGAGTCATCTCGACATAGCAAAGTTTTGGATGGTCACGGGTCAGTCCATTCTCTTCCTTTCCTATCAGTGATGACTGGATGTGCTCAGCAGACCTTCAGGATGCACACTATCACATAAAGATGAACAGACAATCCAGAAGGTACTTGCGCTGTTGGCTGGGAGCCATTGACTACCATTTCAGAGCACTGCTCTTTGGCCTCACCACAGCCCTCAGAGTGTTTACTAAATCCATGGCAGTAGTGGCAGCTCACTTGAAACTGCAGGGATTCCACATGTTTCCATATCTAGACAACTGGCTAATTACCGTCCCGACCAGGAATCTGCTAAGAAGGGCAAGGGATCAGGTACTTAAGATTTGTTTTCATCTGGATATAACCATAAAGTACGGCAAGACTCACCTAAAACCAACTAAAATTTTAGAATTCATAGGGGCAGTCTTCAACACAACATCAGTGAAAGCTTCTCTTACTGTTTCAAGAGTTAGACTGCCATATTCCAAGTCAAGAGAGTAATTTGCAGTACTAACATTTCAGCTCAATTGATCCTTCAAGCCTTGGGGTCAATGTCAGCTGCCATAATGTTAGTTCCTCTAGCAAGATTTAATATGAGAATTCTTCAGTGGACGTTAGCAACACAATGGTCTGTTCTTTACCAGCATATGTCAACACAAATAAGAATCACTCAGGCATGCAAACGATACCTCTGGTGGTGGATTCATTCGGATTAAGTTCTACAAGGCCATTCTTTCCATCTCCCACAGCCCAAAGCCATAGTGACCATGGACACTTCCCAGCCTGGGTGGGGGACACTTTCTGGAGAGAACAGTCCCAGGCACGGAGTCCCATGAAGAGGCCAACTTGCATATCAATGTCCTAGAGATGATAGCAGTACTTTTAGCATTGCAGGCTTTCCAGGACTCTGTCCCTTTAGGGACAATTGCGATTCAAACAAACAATATGTCTGTGGTTTGATCCATCAACAAGCAAGGCAGGACCAGCTCTTACCCCTTGTGTCGAGAAGCACTCAGAGTGTGGCAATGGGCGATCTCATCCAACCGCTTTCTCATAGCAACCCACATTCCAAGGAAATCCAACTTGATAGCAGACAAATTGAGCAGGTCCATTCTTCTACCTCATGAGTGGTCTCTCTCTCTGTATGAAAGTGGCAGAAATTATTTTCTGCCGATGGGGCCAGACTTGCTGCGATCTTTTTGCTTCCCCCATAAACAACAAATGCACCAGCTACTTTGCCCTAATCCTCCTTCAGAGGGAAATCACAGAGCGACACTGTACTTCATGATTGACCCGTCAGTCTACTTTATGCTCATCCATCAATTCCTCTAATTCCAAAATTCCTGTGGAAAGCCACCAAGTTGAAGAGCGAAGTCATCCTCATTGTACCTTACTGGCTTTGTCAGTTTTGCTTCCCCTGCCTGAGGTCTCATCTTCTTTACCAACCTTGGATTGTGGATCTGATACAAGATCTTCTGTCACATTCAACAAATCTGGTTCATCCAGATATCTCAAACCTCAAGCAAGCAACGTGGTTTCTCCAGTTACATTAATAGCCAGACAACCAGTGCTGTCTTCCCCTGTCTGTCATATCCTTTTATCTTACCGTAAACCTTCAACAAGAAAGCTTTATACAAGTAAATGAAGAAGGTGTGTTTACTGGGCACAACAAAACATATTTATCCCCTTTCAGCTCTGATACATAACATATTTGAAATTTTAGTTTTGATCTTTAATGAAGGGGTGAGCTCCGCTACCATTAAGGTTTAACTAGCAGCGATATATAGTTTTCATATTGGATTTGAAAATTCTTCTGTAGCCTGTTCTAAAGTCATCTTGAGAGGTACTCTGCTTTTGTGATCCCTGTATAAATATCCTATTCCACCATGGGATTTGAATGTGGTGCTGTAGGCCTTAATTCATCCCTCCTTTGAACTAGCAGCTAAATGTGACCTTAAGTTCTTAACTTGGAAAACTGTCTTTCTAGTGGCCATTACCTCAGCCAGAAGAATTTCAGAACTTCAAGCTTTGTCATCGAAACCTTCCTACTTGCTTTTTCATAAGGATAGGGTTACATTACGTACCAATGCATCTTTGCTTCCTATGATGGTGTCAAAATCCAGTATCAATCAATCCCTTAATTTACCCGTATTCTTTCCCAAATTTCCAAACAAAGGTGAATATATGTTACATTTATTGGATATTCAGACTGTTTTACTTCCATAGGACAAAAGAAATGAGGAAGAGACACCAATTGTTTCCTTTGCCGATTTGAAATTGGGTAACCCAGTTGCAAAAATAACTCTAGCCAGATGGCTGACGATTGTATTTTTTTTATTTATAACAAGTTGGGTCTAACCTTAACTAAATCTGTAAGAGCCCATTAGGTCCATGGCAACTTCTTCAGTGTTTCTATCTAGGGCTTCCATGGCCGACATATGTGCAGCTGCAACCTGGGCAAATTCTCATACCTTTATCACTCATTACAAATTTGATCTGGTCTCGAGGGGTAGAGCAGCCTTTGGCTCAGCTGTGCTCAGGAATACCCTTCCTTAGAGTCCACCCAGGATTTTAGGGTAACTGGGGGGGACTCTGTCCCAGCAGTTGAGGATAAAATGAAAATTGACATCATCAGATAAAGAAGTTATGTACTCACCATAATGTTCCATCTGTGTTGTCTATTTTCATTCTTCCTCAACTTCTCGGCCATCAAATGAATCTTTCTCCTTTTGCATATTAAACATTATACTTCGGTTTATTTAAGGACTTTGTCTTCTTTCCTGCCCTAAATGAAGGCAGGATTTAGTTTTGAATTTGTCTGACACTTTACCTGATATGTTCTGGTTCTAACAAAAAAGGTATTTATTGACTTTTGCCTGAACTTGCTTAGGTTAGTTGTTCCATTTTACTTCCCTCTTTTGAAAGGAGGTGAAACTTGGCTTGTTTAAAGCTGTGAATTCTTCAGCCTGAAGCCTTCAGATGCTTCTCCAGTTTATTTAAGAAAAGGTTACTAAGTAAACATGTATATTTCTACTGTTATTTATATGCATATATGTGCATGTGTGTGTGTCTCTATAAATACACACACATATGTATTTACACAAACACACATGCCTGCTGCATGCACAGAAGCAATGCACTTACCATGGTAATCAGTTTGGATGGGCAATTTCATCTTCATCGCCTTCTGGACTAAGGCAGTCAGGACATGAGCACACTGGCATCTAAAACGTTCCATGTGACTGTCTGGCCCCTTTCTTTTACCCATAATTCTGTATGACTAAGATTCATTCTCCAGAACTCTCTAATTCCATACTAAGGTGGGTCAAGAAAGAGAAACAGAAAAAAGACAGCATGACAAAAGCTATCTGTAGAAAGATTACCCTGATATTGTCAGGCAATACAGAAGGGTGGAGGGGAGGCATAGTGATGAATATAGAACTGCCAGTCCAGGTCTGTCATTATGGTAGCTATGTTCATAGGGTTCATACTAGGCTAACTGCCCTTGCGAACCATTTTAAGCCTAGCCAATTATCTCTTTTGAGATTCAAACCCTGTACCTTGTGTTTGTAAGGCAAACACTTTAACCATTAGGCCACCCTCCCAACCCTCCTGTAACTTTCTTGTTTTGGATTGTTAGTTCCGCCTTCATCATATTCAGGATAGAGGCCAAAGGTTAATCTCTAGGGTGACATCTAGGTAGACGGTTCCTGGAGTTCATAAATTCAAATGCCATGGAACAGCTAGTCACTGTTCCCACGAGAGGAGAAAATATACTAGATCTCATTGTCACAAACATGGGGACAAAATGCTCCACACTGGAAGTATATCCCTCATTGGTGAGATCTGATCATAAACTAATCTCACTGGAAATCCACATCCCGCCCCCACCCCAAACAAAAAAGACCATAGTGAAGAACTTCTAAAGCAAACTTCACACTACTCAAGACTGGTGTGGTAACCATCAAGGCCGCTGAGTCAGATAGAACCACAACCGAAGTACGGGAAGCCCTTACAAATGCCTTCTATGAACACCTCCAGGACTGCATTGGTCAGGCAATCCCAAATAAAACCAAGACTCTTTCCACAAAGGGCAAACGTCCAGTCTGGTGGACCCCAGCCATTAACAAACTTTACAATAAGAGGAGAAAGCTATTACATGATAGAACAAAATCCATAAAAGGGAAGTCACCCCTGATCATTATTAGTAAAAAAATACGAGCACTCATAAAATCAACTAAGGCCAATTTTGAGAGAAAAATTGCCATGGATTCAAAGGACAATCATAAGGCCTTTTTCAGCTATGTTAGGAACCTGGGTGGAAACTCACAGATATGCTCAGAATTAGTCCAAAATGATACAAAATCACTGAACCCACAGACATTGCCAACATACTGGCAGACAGGTTCAGTGCAAACTTCACCCCTCTCCCCTAAAGGAGAGATAACTATCCCAGCCGAGTGTAGCCTCCCGGACATCTCAAATGCGCAGGTGAAAGCTGCTCTCTAAAGCTAAAAACACAGCATCAATGGGACCGGATGGTGTCCCCGGCTGTGTGCTACACGAGCTAAATGAGGAATTAAACCCGCACATAAGGCAGCTGTTTAATCTCAGCCTTACCACAGGATACGTGCCCAAGGAGTGGCGATGGCAACTGTGGTCCCACTCCACAAAGGTGGCCTCACGGACCCTGGTAATTACCGCCCATAAGCTTAACAAGTCTAGTCTGCAAAGCTATGGAGAGGATCATAATGGAGCTCATAAACAAAGATATAGGGACTTGCAGACATTGGACCCGACCCAGTTTGGCTTTGTCAAGGGAAGATCATGCCTTTTGAACTTGGTCGACTTCTTCAAATAGTCACCAAGGCCATTGATGAGGAAAGGCAGTCCATACAGCCTACCTTGACCTTGCAAAGGCTTCGACACAATACCCCACTCGGTATTGTAGAAAAACTTACCAGCTTAAATGTAAACCCATATGTCACAAGATGGGTTGCAAACTGGCTTAAGGACAGAACCCACAGGGTTAGAGTTGCTGGCGCTGTGTCAGACTCCAAGCCGGTCACAAGTGGTGTCCCACAGGGCTCGGTCCTTGGCCCCTATTGTTTGGCATCTACTTCTCAGAAGTACAGGCCAACATGGGAGGACTTTATTGACAAAGTTTGCAGATGACTGCAAACTGGGCCATAGTGGAAAGTGCATCGACACTGATATCCTTCAGAAGGGACTCACGGAAACAGATAGCTGGTGCCAGAGCCATGGCCTGAAGTTAAACGCCAAAAAATGTATAGTCATACCCTTCGGGAAAAACAAGGTAACCCCAAGCTACCATATAGGTGGCAATCCACTAAGCACAGAAGAGGTTATCAGGGACCTGGGGACCCAGGTTGACAGTGGCCTTTCTTTTGACACTCACATTGCTAAAGCGGTTAGAAAGACCTTCTACATTGCCCACCTGATCATGAAGGGATTCACATCCAGATCTAGTGAGGTCATTGTTCCCCTGTACTCTTCACTTATCAGACCAATGATCGAGTACAATGCGCCATTCGGGATGTATGTCACCCGACATCTGCAGCAATTGGAGAGACCCCAAAAGTTCCTCATCAAAAGGATAAAGGGACTCCAAAATCTGTCATATGCTGCCAGATTGAAGAAACTCCAGCTCTGTTCAGTCGCATACCGTCTGCTCAGAGGTGACATGTGCCTGACATACAAGGCCATGTCCAACCCGGAATTAATGGACATGCTCCACCTCAAAAAATCCAAATCCACCAAAACCACTAGAGCAAGCGACTTAAACCTTAGCACGGATATAAATAGGACGTGCTGGAGGGATAGATTTATCACTCAGAGACTCCCTATGCTGTGGAATAAAATCCCGGTCCATGTGAGGCAGAGCACCTCGCTGACTCTGTTCAAGAGAAATCTAGACCTGTGGATGGGAGATCGTAGGTTTACCCCGGGAATCATCTCTGGGTCACTGCTGGACAGAGGCACAACAAACTAATGGGCACAGTATTTTTTCATATAAGGGGTGGCGTAAGCCACAATAATTTGGGCTAGGCTTATAAATGCCTTAGGGCAGATAGCCTAGTATAAACCTATGAACCTATGAACCTATGTCTCTTGTCGAATGTGTTAATGCAGTGTGTAATACTATATGTACAGTAAAACAGTAAATAGTTTCCTTAAAATATAGAGATGGGATCTGCTGGGAAATAATCACAGTTCTGGGAACTGACTTTGCAAGACACAGATAAACAGACCAATAGGCAGGCCAAGTATCCCCCTATATAAGGAGTGCCTAGGCTGTATAGATAATATAACTAGTTGAAAGGGTGATGCAAGACTAATAATATGCTTCTAGTAGTAGTATCAAATTCTACAGACTGGCAGAAACAGAGTCAGTATAGAGACTACAGCTCCAGTCTGTGGTAAGAAGAATGGAATTACAAGTTAGAAATCTGCTCAAATGCTGACATTATAAATTTATAACCATGGCTTCCAGTAAATAATGCTGCAATGCACCCTAAAACTCTATTTATGAGAGAGTGCTGAAAAGTTCCAAGCCCGACCAACTTTCTAAATTTGAGCATTATTTTACATCTGTAGCTGAAAAGAGGGTTATTTCATCTTGTAAAGTGCCAATTTGCAGAATCGTGACACTATGTTTTGACATTGTTTCAGATCATTGATTGAACCATGTCAATGAAAAGTGTGGAATTTAAGTGTGGAACTCTGCTGTCATGACGTTACTATTCCTGCAAAAGAAAACTCCAAAGGAAATCCATGAATGTATGATGCAAACACTGAGTGACAACTGCCTATCTTACTCAGGATTGAAGAAGTGGTGTGCAAGCTTTCAGCGTGGAGATTTTGAGAATGAAGATGTGACAAGATCTGGGAGGCCTCAGACGGTGTCACCTCCTGAAATTGTTGACCATGTCCATGACCTGATTTTGGCAGATCTGTGAATATCAGCCAAAACATTTGCTGAGACACTACAGATATCCAGGGAATGTGATGGGTTTATAATCCATGAGCAGCTGGGTATGCAGAAGCTGTTAGCCAAGTGGGTGCCCAAATGTTTGAATGCCTACGAGAAAAGACATTAAGTGGACACTACAAGTTGATTTTTGTGTCATTTTCGTTGAGCTGGTGCCAACTTTTAGGAACAACTAGTTACTGTTGATGAAACATAGTTACACCACTATGACCCTGAGACAAAACAACAGTCCATGCAATGGCAGCACTCAGGTTCACCAAGGCCAAATAATTTTAAGACATTGAAGTCAGCAGGAAAGGTCATGGCCACAGTATTTGGGGATCAGAATGGTGTTATAATGATAGACTATTTTTCAAGGGGCTAAACAGTTAATGCAGAATGATACAGTCACTTGCTTTTCCGATTAAAAGAGGCACTGAAAGAAAAAAGGAAAGGGAACCAGGGGAAAGGAGTTCTCTTTTTGCAAGACAATGCAACTGTTCACAAGTCTGGCAAACTGATGGATGTTTTGATGAAACTGAGGTTTGAGTGCATAGCCCATCCACCTTACTCATCAGAGCTTGCTCCATCTGACTATTTCCTGTTTCCAAACCTTAACAAAAGTTTGAAAGGGTGGCAATTTTTGAGTTATTTGTAGGTGATTGCAGCAGCGGAGCAGTATTGCAGTGACCAGACTTCAGACTTTTTTTTGGCAGGTTACAGAAACTTCAGACTTGATGTGCCAAGTGTGTTGAACTTCGGGGTGAATATGTTATAAAACTTGTAAGTTTCATGGCTCCACATCATTCCCTTGTAGGTTGGTATTAAAGATTTTCAGCACCCCTTTGTACTTCATAACCTGGAATGGCTAGAATAAAACATCTGAAATGTTTGCTGTCATAAGTCTTATTAGCTATTGAAAAGGTACCACAAACTGCATCAAATTACTGCCAAGTCATGGCTGTCATATTAAAAAACAAAAAGTCCAGAAGAATTATGTGCACACTTACATAGCCATTCCTCAGTAAAAATAGTCCCCAGATTATTTTCCATGTAGGCTTACAAAGACACAAGGATATTATGGCAATAAAAATTAAGACATCTGTCAGTTCCAAAATTTATTGGAAGGGAGGACTGGTGATGAGTAAGATGAAGAAACAATAGCAAAATGCCTTTTGAAGACTCATAAATATGGAGAAGTAAGAGGTCAAGCAGAGCCTGAAAGAATAACCAGAGAGGGTCAAGTTAGTAACCTTCCAGGAATGGTAAAAGGAAGGTAGAACATCACCAGATAGAAACTTCAAATAGAATGCAGAGAAGTTCGGAAGAGAAGAAATACAAGTATCCTAAGAAAGGGATAAACTGGAAAGAGTAGATAATAAAGTGATGATAACATGGGCAAGGAGTTATGTCGCTTATGCAGTCATGAAGATTGGTCATATTGAAAACAGGAATAAGAGTATTGGATTTCAGTGTCTGGAGATCCAGGTAGACATGATGAAGATATCTGTTTAAAAGATGAAGCATCTAAGTAACTCAAAACTCAAGGGAAAGAATTATGTAGTAGAATGTGCAACAACTACAATAAAACAATAGGACTGTGACCAGATGAAGGGAAGTGTACTAAGAATGGGTAATTCCTCTGAAGTGGTAGGAGTAGAAAAGTTATCCCTACCTCTGCCTCATTGTTCAGTGGCATAGATCCCTGCAGTGATGGTCTCCCTAGTCCATATCCTCTTTGGGAAGTGACTGGGCAGCTTCAGTTAGTGCAGAGTTGGTCACCACAGAAGATTCTACCATTTTCAGTGAAGCTCATTGAAGCAGGTAAGCTTGTACTTGTTGGCTATGTACAAGATTTTAACAGCTAAGTAATTAGTATGATAGTCTGCACTGTCTTGCTTTTTCCGATGTGTTTTTTTATTCTGCCTCAAGCTCAGAAAAATATTTTATTTCATTGGGTAACTAGGTAGGTGGGTGAATCAAAAAAAAATCTTTTCAGCCGCAGCCCAAGAAGACAGGCAAATTTCAGAACTCACTAGATCACCACCATCCATGATTTTGTCGCCATCTGTCCTAAATTATTACCACACTGAAATCATTGCCTGCTTCTATCACAGACAGAAAATGTTTTTCTCATTATCATTTAATCAAGTATATTTTTATAAAGTCAAACCTTTTCTATCAGGCAATGCACATAAGACCACAGCTCAAAATGATCGAACCCCCTAGACTCCTGTATGCCTCACAATTTTGATTAACACACAGTCCTCTCAGATAGTCAAACTGGAGCAATTGTATAGTAAGAGTGCAAAGTTTGCACTTAACCACATTAACTGGAGACATTGCTGCATTGCTCTTCAGCCCCATAACAGGCTTGAGATAATTTAATTTGTTTGCCTGCACTCACATTAAAACTGCTTACAATAGCCTCTACTGCTCCTATCAATACTCTCCACCAGCCAGTTATTAATCTTGTACTTACTCCACAGAGAATTGCACTCACTAAACCAACGCTTACTGCTTACTCAGAAATCATAATGGTGACTGCTTGTATACACTGTGCACATTGCAAAACTGTGCAACTCTCTTTACACAAATATCAGAGATATCTGATCTCGTCTGCTATTTAAAACCACCTTGAAAACATACCAGTCAACAAAATAGTCCTGTACTTCACTTTCATTATGGAACTCTACTTTTTTAAGCAGAATTTGAGTCACATTGCTGCTTTTCTTCTGGTGGCCTCGTGAAAAGGTAGGTAGCCTTTTTTTTTTTTTTTTTTTTTAACGTTTATATTTAGATTTAAAAGATTTGCAGCAATTAGGGTACCACATGTCCTTTGATTTAGCAATGCCAAAAGCAAGGATTATCTTGTCAACTGTTTTCATACTGTTGGCCATTGTATTATGATGTCATCATTTAGGCCTTGCCTTTCTGTTCTAATTTGGACGTCTGAAAAAGTGTCAGCCTTAAGTATATCTAGTAATCGGGGATGTATAGGCAAAGCTTCTACAGCATAAGGATGCAATTGGGTGCAGCCCCTGCAGAAATTAGTTTTGTCAGTTATATTATTTAAATGTGTGCCATAGTAGTATGTTACATCAGCAGTAATCAGGCTGATGCTAAAATTCTTTGACAGTGTAATACTGTAGACATCTAACAGGTATTATGAAAATATTTGTATGTCTGTATCAGTTACTGCACAGTTAATAAGCTGCACACATTATAAACATAATTTGTGGTCATTTATGGAATAAAATTTGTCTGATTGTACATCTTGACATTGCATTGTTATTCTTTAACATGTATAGCAAGGCATGAGGTTTAGCCAGGTGGTTTGCATATCTATGGGTTGATAATATGCTTTAATAAAGCTCACCTTGTGATTTGATTTTCTGATATTTTAGACTTGTATAAAAATTAAGATACACATTTCAAAATCGTGACATGCAGTTGTCCCATCTGGTTTGTTATTGTTAGTGTATCCTGCAAAATTAGAATTATGCTAGCTATATTTGGAGCAACTTCATTATTTCTGTTTTTTTTTCCAGTAAATATTTTAAGATGAATGCAGACATGAGTATATGCTGTAAAGGCAACCATCTGTTAGTTACTTCATTCTTTCTACTTAATGAGAGTAGGATGTTTGAGTGTAATACAGTTATAAAGAGCAAAGTAATTTTCTGTATTTCTAAAGTGGGCAGTAGAAGTATATGTATGGATAAATAGCAACATCTGTAACCACAGTTTGTGTTTTTTTTTTGGGGGGGGTGACTTTATGATGATTAAAAATATGTTGAAACAAGATCAAGTAATTATTTTTGTTTTCTGTATATGTTACTATACTTTAGAAGTTTGAACTCTGGCATTTGTTCACAGTAAACATGAACATCTAATGTCATTCTTTTTAAAAACTGAATTAAAATGAAAGCATCCAGATTTGTTTGCAGACTTCATTATATCTAGCATGTATTATTAAGAAAATACAGCACATAATTTTTTTCTCTTATCTTTCTTTTTGTTTTGACAAATCCGTGCTTTGGGTCTTGAATATATGAAAAGAAAGGATGCTTGTACTGTACTTACTTTACAGCCTTATAGTACTGCATTTGTTGTTCAGAGTTCTGTTTTTCTACATTCTTAACTACTTGAAGGTTTATGTTTTGTGGACAGTTAAGATTCCAGTGTGATAACTGTAGTAAGAAATCCAGATGTATTGGACAGTGGATATATTTAGTTTGTGTTTACATGAATAATGTTTATGCAAAAAATTGAAATTAAATATTGTTCCTTTACCATAATGGTGCCACTTTTCCTTTTTCATTACCAAAAACAGTACTTCAAGGAGACACATTCTGGACACCAACGTGGACTTCCCACATACTCCACTTTTTAGTGGTGCTAGTAAACAACGACTGATGGTGGACACTGAAGACTGGCATCCAAGGACAGGAACTACACAGTCCAGGTCTTTTCGCATCCTGGCACAAATCACTGGCACTGAAAGTGGTAAGTTTGTGCTTATTTTCACTGTCTTCATTTGAACTGAAGTTTTTGTGTGGGCTGAATGACAGAATGTCAGATATGATTTTAGGTCAAGAACACCTTCCACGTCCCCAGTAAGCAGGTTGTAAGCAAATGTAAACAGACTAGTGTGTATCTACTTTGACAGGAGACGTACTACCAGACTTAAGAAAACATACAGTGCTGCAGTGTTCTTAATTGTAGTCTTAAATTAAGTAATTTAGTATCAAGATCTAGATCCTAGACCCAGTCCAGAATGTGAAAAGAAGAGGCCACTTGTGAAAAGTGGCTTGCAAGACCATTTGGAATATTGAAATGATTTTTTTATGTTGTGTAAAGATATGAACTGTTGTGTAGCCATGTTTTCTACCTAATCTGATTATTTGTCATGTTTTCTTGTTCTTAATAGTCAGCCTTACCTTCTTTTCCACCTAGCACAATGCTTGCCTTTGTTGCTGTCCTCCTAGTTATCTTTCCCTTGCTTGGTAACGTATGTCAGACCTTCAGAGGGTGAGTTCATTTCTTTGGTAGTGATTAATCTGTTCATCGTCCTTGGACTGCACTAGGAGTTAAGGGTATCTGGTACTTCATAATGCAGTACATGAATCTAATGAATTAAGGTCAGGAAACCATCATCTTGTTGTCCCTCAGAGATTTCCCACATGATGTCATGTTTTTTTAGCTCCATCTTGTCATCGAATGTATGCTTTCATCCTCTGATGTTAGTCTTTTAGAAATGCTACAGCTAAAGAAATCCCCGTCTCTCTGCACCACACGCTCCAGAGACCTCATCCTCATTACCACAATTAACAGAACGTGCTGGAGGGACAGGTTCATAACCCAGAGACTGCTGATGCTATATACATATGTCAAACAGAGCACCTCACTGGCCGTCTTCAAGAGAAATCTTGATGAGTGGATGAGAAATAGAAAGTTCAGCTCGGGGATCACTACAGTGGCTCTACTCGACAGAGGCACTGAGAACTAAGGTCAGGTGGCACAATGCCAGGGTAATCCTATGGGCTAGCCTTGTAAAGGCTGCAGAGCCATTAGCCTAGTACAGACCTATGATGTACTGCAAAATCCCCAGCACCAGGAAAAAAACTTTCTGTAATTAGACTTTGCGTTGTCCCAAGAAAGGCAGCTGTCCTTTCAATGTTTGAGCCTATCTTACTTGGATGACCTGTGATTGTCATATCTGCCACCAGACCATGTTTTGCTAGTTTTGTAGTCTAGAACCATCTCTGAGAAGCAGTAAGCTGATTAGCATGATGTCATTTTAAAAGGTGTGCAAACATAGTAATTTGGTATATTTCCTTCAGAAGTTTTGTTGATGAAAGAGTAACATTTGCATTTGAGAAGGCATAATGAATGGTTGCCTCACTGATTAATGAGGTCAGCAACTGGGTACATGTAAGTAGTATGCCTAGTAATGCCCCCCTTTTGAGGAGAGTCTGAGGGCATGTTGACCTGGAAGATTTATGTGAATGGTACATTTTGATTGCTTTTTCCTAGCATGTGGTTAATGCTTTGCACCATTATTAGCATGTTTGACTTTGGGAACAGTTTCACACATTTTACAGTTTAATCAGCACAAAGAGAAAAAGTGGTGGCAAGAAGCCCCCTGAAAAAAAACAGAACATGATTAAAAATGTGAAAGCACTTTAATAGCGATTACTGTATGGTTGTAGCAGTGTTTATTACATGCCTTACTGTCAGGCACCTTCAGACATGCAGACAAATTGCCATTACACTTAATATTTCAGAAGGAGAGTTTGGCAGACTGTCTTTGATCATCTCATTGTGATAAAGTTTCCTTAAAAGAAGGGAAACTCTCGCAGTTGTCAAGACCTGCACGCATGCCTTGAAGATGCAAACAGCTGAGAAGCTGATTGAAAACCGAGACCAGTAGCATGACGTTAACTGAATGACAGTTCAGAGTTGCAGTGCTGCTCTACTGGAAAGTGAAATAATGCAGTGCCCTAATACACCCTTGGAAAGCAGGTTTTGCACATCACGTCGCAGTTTTAGAGAGATTATGTACAAGGCTAGGGCAGTCTCCATCTTCACTAGAGTAAGCACAAATGCATAGAGGTTCAGTTAGTACTCTTGCTTCACTAAACCTATCAAAGACTTCTCTCTCCTGGTTCCTAAGCTATCTTTCTGACAGACAAGCAGTACGATGGAAATCCGAACTCTCACCACTTCTGCCTGTCTCGGTTGGAGTCCCCCAAGGGTTCATATTAGGACCCCTTCTTTTCACCATCATGACCTAGCCTCATCCACAGCACGTGCTAAAGTAGTTCAGTATGCAGACAATTCACTTTTAATCTGCTCAACAGATACCTTACCAGACCTCCAAGTAGTAGCCCAACAAGCTTTTAGTAATATAGAAACATATCTAAGTAAATCACAACTAATCCTCAACCCCAAAAAGACACAGTTAATGCTCTTTACCAGTAGCAAACAGTCACCAACCACCCCTCCTTTCACTATTCTCTCAGCAAACAACACAGTCATCCAACCAGTTAAGCATACAAAACACTTTGGAGTGACAATTGACAACAAACTCAGATTTGACCAACACATAGTCACCACAATTAAGAAAGTTCACATCAAACTTGGCTCACTGTACAGAAGCAAGCTATTCCTCACTGACAATACCAGACTAGCCATATCCAAAACCTTCCTCCTCTCTGTACTCCTATATGCTTCCCCCCCTTTACCAACTTAAAAAAGTCAGACTTAACCAAATTGGAAACTTGCTACAACAAAGTAGCCTGTTTAACAGCCAGCCTTCCCCACCAAATCCACCATTGTATTGCTCTACATAAATTAAATTGGCTCGAGCTACTTAACCTTCTTCATCTCTACCAACTTAAATTCACACACAATATCATCTTCCATCCTGACAGTTGCCCATTCCTCAAGGAACTTGTTCCCTACTCATGCCTACGAAGTCTAAAATCTTCATACAGAAACTTTCTTACAGTAAACAAAGCTGACACTCACGGTGAAGCCCTATTTTCAAATCATATAGACAAATTATGGAACTCTCTACCCCACACCCTCCAAAACACACCTGAATCTACGAGTTTTAAACAACTACTATTTGAACATATCTCCAAGAACTGGCATTGCTCCTGTGCCAAACCTGACTGACAAGATATCTATAACTCTCTCAACACACTGTCCACTCCTTATCTCATTTTCTGCCTCCCTCACTGTTTATTACTACTCAAAAATAAATATATATAAAGGAAATCTCATTTGGTCATAACTGTTACTTAATATGTACACACTACTAACTTCATTTCTTCTCACAGTGATCTTCACTAAAATGCTTGTTTATCTTTTTGAACCTGTATCTACTAGAAAACTGTATTGAATACCACTTTATATAGACTAACTAGAAGATATGTATTCTGCATCTTACTGTATGTATACTGTTGTACTAGTTAATTGTTGTATATTGCTTGTATTTCTGTGGAGTTTTTCTCCCCGGGCCTCCGCTGAAAATGGGTTTCTGGCCCAGTTGGACTTTCCAGATAAACAAATGTAAATAAATAAATCACCCAGTCTTAACTGCAAGAGAGTACAGAGGGTTGCTTTATAGTGCCCAACAGCACAAACGATTGTGTTAGTTACAGTGCATTTTCCCAGTCATCCTTTGCAGTAAACAAATTGGCTCATTTCTCTTCCATTTAAATCCACCAGAACAGCGTTGGAGAAATGAAAAAGTAGTACAAGGGTGCGATATAGAAATAATCCAGTGGTAACCTTGTCAGTGTTGGCCTGTGGCGTGTATACTCTTCGCAGCAACAAAGTAAGGATGGATGGAGGGCAACACATTCCATAAAGTCTTGACCTTCTGAAGGTTATGGCTGGAAGCTAGACGTCAGCAAAGCACAGAGGTCCAGTGCAATTCCCATTTGGTAAATCACCCAAACAGTCTTAACTGAAAGAGTACAAACAAAGGGCTGCTTAATAATGTCCAACAGTACAAACAACTAGTATCTTGTGGTGTTACTTACAGTGCGTCTTCCCAGTCATAATTCACAGCAGACACTCATTTCTGTTCCATTTAAATCCACCAGAACAGCATTAGAAAGATGAAAGAGTAGCACAAACAAGCAGTATAGAGATAATCCAGTAACTAATGTTAGCAAGCTCTAAAAGTGAAAGTCACTTACTATATATGTTTCAACAATTAATTGAACTTTGTAGTCCAAACAGCACTTTACTGATTTTTTTCTGTTAAAAAATGGCGATCACCCTGTAAGATTATTTTTGTGTGTGTGTGTGGGGGGGGGGTGCTGCATCCCACAAACCCCACTACTTACATATTATAACAAGGTCAGGCAGCCCAGAGAGAGGGAGGAAATATCAGGTATTCCCTCTTTCCTGAGTTTGTGGAACCCTGGAATTGTATACGTAACAGGTGTGTGGGGGAAATGCACAGATAAGCACACCAAGGTGGCTTACCATAAGTGAAATAGCAGACCTTGGTAACTCTGTAGTAAACATTCAACACTGTGAGTTTAATTCCATTTTGTAATGTATAGTGATACTGTTTGACTGGAAGATGGTACCAGCAATTCCTTTTTTAAAGGGAAAAGAAAACAAGACCTGTGCTAGAACTACCTCTTCGTAAATAACTACAGGCAAAGATGTTTTATACATTTTAGATGCACTTTTCATGAAATTAGACGGAGCAGGCTACAAAGGTAGAAACCAGTTTGCCTGTACCAGGGAGTTTCTAGTATTTACTGCTGTCTGCTGTACATCATTTGTTGAACAGCATCTTTAATGCTATTCATGCTCGAGTCATAATAGATTACATTCATTTTAGCAAGGTTTTTGACCATGTTAACTATCAAAATTAACAGTTAATTTTGGATTAACAGGAATAAGCAATGGCAGCTTAGATCAGAGGGGGCCGCCCTTGAATAAAATATTACTAATCATCTATTCATTTATCTGTTTTCTATTTATTCAATTCAGGCCATTAGTGGCAGGGACTTTTTCCAGCAAGAGTTCAATGCAAAATTAGTCCTGGCTAGTAAGCCATGCATCACAGGATACAGACATTCATGAGGGATTGCCATTCCACCTGGCAATGTGTCTTTCTAATTAGTAGGAAACTGGAGATCTCAACAAAAACTCATCAAACACTGGGAGAATATTCAAGTTCCATGTAGAATGCAGCTGAGCTGAAAGTCAGACTGAGGATCCAAGCAAAATAAGGTAGCAACAGTAACTGCTCTACTATCATGCTGTGTGCACCTAAACAATGTAACATTGGTTCATTATGGCAGAATTAAATGCAGAGACTGCAGTTTGCTAAGGAACATAGAATATTAATCATATGACAAAATCGGCTAAGTACTACGAGGGGCAGTGAATTAGGTTTTGAAGCACACATAAATGGTGCAAAAATAGATCTAAATAGCTAGTAAGCGTTTTCAAATTTGTAATTTTTAGAGAAGCTATCAATGGATTGTTTATTAACCTGTTGAAATATAGAGGTAATGGCCTTTAGTCACAATATGTAGTTAAACATATTACCAGGTTATAAGAAATTGAAAACTAGTTAAAAACTAGGAATTCTGGGCAGAATGACATATGTAGGTATAAAGGCACTCGTGCCTGGGCCTTATCCTGTAGAAGCATCAGAAGAGATCTTATCTTGCTATATAATCCTTAGAGTGAAGAATAATGTGTTTAATAGCTTGGAACTGATAAGGTTGGAGATGTATGGCTCAGAGGCCTGATTACTGGACTCAAAAGTTAACTTATAGAGTTATTGATTATTACTTAAAGAAAAAAGTTTTCCCTGCAGATTGATGAGCATAAATAAAATTAGGTGCCATCTGAAGCCAACTTAGTGTAGTCAAATTGCCCAATTACTGTTTTCTGTAGTGAATAACAGCAGTGTGGTTTATAAGTGTGGACCAGAAGACATTTTGTTGAGGGGGGGTACTCCCTTTTTCTTTATGCAAACATATAGCTGATTATATATGTATACATTT